>NC_064626.1:594154116-594455678 GCF_023864275.1 Schistocerca cancellata
TTACGTGATTGTTTTCTACATCTACATCTACATCCATACTCCGCAAGCCACCTGACGGTGTGTGGCGGAGGATACCTTGAATACCTCTATCGGTTCTCCCTTCTATTCCAGTCTCGTATTGTTCGTGGAAAGAAAGATTGTCGGCATGCCTCTGTGTGGGCTCTAATCTCTCTGAATTTATGCTCATGGTCTCTTCGCGAGATATACATAGGAGGGAGCAATATACTGCTTGATTCTTCGGTGAAGGTATGTTCTCGAAACTTCAACAAAAGCCCATACCGAGCTACTGAGCGTCTCTCCTGCAGAGTCTTCCACTGGAGTTTATCTATCATCTCCGTAACGCTTTCGCGATTACTAAATCATCCTGTAACGAAGAAAGCTGCTCTCCGTTGGATCTTCTGTATCTATTCTATCAACCCTATCTGGTACGGATCCCACACTGCTGAGCAGTATTCAAGCAGTGGGCGAACAAGCGTACTGTAACCTACTTCCTTTGTTTTCGGATTGCATTTCCTTAGGATTCTTCCAATGAATCTCAGTCTGACATCTGCTTTACCGACGATTAATTTTATATGATCATTCCATTTTAAATCACTCCTAATGCCTATTCCCAGATAATTTATCGAATTAACTGCCTCCAGTTGCTGACCTGCTATATTGTAGCTAAATGATATGGGATCTTTCTTTCTACGTATTCGCAGTATTTCCCTACTCATCTGCATTAACTTACATATTTCTACATTTACTGGAAGCTGATATTCACATCAACTAAAAATTCTGTCTAAGTCATCTTGTCCCTACTACGGCCGCTCAAAGATCACACCTTCTGAGGACACCACAGCATCATCAACAGACAGCCGCACATTCTTGCTTACCCTGCCCGCCAGATCATTTACTGTATGTGTGCGGTAGAGAATAAGAGCGGTCCTATCACACTTTCCAAGGTCACTCCTGACGATAACCTTCTCTCTGATGAACACTCTCCGTCGTTGATAACGTGACTGGTTCTGTTGCTTAAGAAGTCTTTGAGCCACTCACATATGTGGGAACCTATTCCATAGGCTCGTTTTTCATTAACAGTCTGCAATGGACATCAAGTCAAACGCTTTGGGGAAATGTGGGGAGATTGCCTATTCCCTTCATCTCTGGCGCGCGGGATATAATGTGAGGGAAGGCTTGTTATGTTTCCCTCGCGCTCAGCGATTTTGATACACACTGAGCAGAGAGGGTGTCAGCAATGTTAAACTATAAAAACATGATTAGTCTGTTGAAGCTACAAGGAAGGGGAAGGCATGTTGTTCAAAACAATTCCGTATTTCCACGTCAGTGATGTCTATTTGGCAAAGTGTCTAATAATTACTAGTAAATAACGTTAATATTTGCTTTATAGTTACAAGATCCATCAGTCATCAAATGTTATAAGAGAAATACTTTTGGGTTTATAACGAATTAACTTCTCACGATCATTGTAACAAGTGACATTAATATTTTCGGAATCTGGCAGGTGAGTTATTTGTTTTTGGTGAGGCGACTTGGCATACAATGAGGAGCAGTTCAAAATGGTTCAAATGGCTCTGAGCATTATGGGACTTAACTTCTGAGGTCATCAGTCCCCTAGAACTTAGAACTACTTAAACCTAACTAACCTAAGGACATCACACACATCCATGCCCGAGGCAGGATTCGAACCTGCGACCGTAGCTGTCGCGCGGTTCCAGACTGTAGCGCCTAGAACCGCTCGGTCACTCCGGCCGGCTGAGCAGCAGTGGCGGTGGATATCTTCAGGGTGGCGCTAGTAGGTCAGAGGTTAGCGTCTATATGCGCCCGAAATCTATAAGACTACCCAACACAAATCCTCGGAATAAAATACCTAACGTTCATTGCAGACCGCGCGCAGTGGCGCCATGTCACGAATTGCGCGGCCCCTCCTGCCGGGGGTTCGAGTCCTCCCTCGGGCATGGCTGTGTTTGTTGTCCATAGCGTTAGTTATTTTAAGTAGTAAGTAAGTCTAGGGACCGATGACCTCAGCAGTTTGGTCCCATAGGAATTCACACACATTTGAACATTTATTCATTGCAGTGGCCTTGAAGCCCGTGGTCAAAGTTGACTTTTATCGTAGAAGTTTTCCAATATAGAGGTTACTTTCCTCGAAGTGATCGACTCTGGTTCCACCCTGTACCCAGTACAAATCTTTCCAGGGATAGCTAAAAGTGGCGGCGAGAGGCGGCTCTTGTTTCGTGGTTTCCGTACTCGGGAAGACTGTCACTCTATTACCAGTGAGATGAAATTCTCCAGTGTCGGAGCGTCTTATCCATATTTTTTGTTCCCTTCGATAGTTCGTATTCTAAAATTTTTTTTTGGCAGTTTTGTCTAATGCACAGGTTGCAAAAAACGTCAAAATGCACATCAAGCAACAAAAAGAAACTTGCAAATAACGCAGTCTGTATGGCAAACGCCACTAACAAGCGGGGAACTTCCTGGCAACTGAAAGTAACGACTTATGTTCGTGCCTTTATGTCATCTGATAATTCGTGAAACTCTTGCTTGCTGGTGACACGTATATTATCACAATTAGAAACTTGGAAATTTGTGGTAAGGTCTTATGGGATCAAACTGCTGAGGCCATCGGTGCCTAAGCTTACACACTACTTAATCTAACTTTAACTTAATTAAGGACAATATACACAACCATACCCGAATGAAGACTCGAACCTCCGTCGTGGGGAGCCTCGCGAACCGTGACAAGACGCCGAGACCGCGCAGCTACTCCGCGCGGCTATATTATCACATTCTTGAACAATGGCGAGACATTTACAAACTTAGAACGTCTTCACCGCAGTGGCTGGAGCTGTAAATGTGACAAACGAAAGGAGTATATTTAACACTACCAAAATATTAATGTAAAGTGTAGGCTAATGATGCATCAAAGCATAATAGACAGATAAACGGGCAGGGAATCGACATTCAGACATACTGTCCATTCCCGTTTGTTATTACAACAGACGTTGGAAATCATGTGGAGGTTGGTACGACCCCCTTAGGCTAATCTAGTTGAGTAAAGGACGTAACATCTGTACTCCGTAGATGCCATTCCCCGTAATCTCTGCTACTTGGAGCTAACCAGCGTTTCAAGGCACAGGCTTCAGATTAGCTACAAACTGTTCGAAAAAGATTACTCGATGTCAACAGTCTAAAAAAAGCTGACTTTCATTATAGAAATCCTTAACGAAAACATTCCAGATGCTCCCTGATAGTTTGAATTCTGTAATAAGTTGTTGAAAACATGTCTTTTGGAGCGACCCTGCCTCAGAGTTTTCAACTAGGAGCCGCGTTTCGTTCCTTCAGTCCAAACGTTTGTTATAAAATATCGACGGATCACGTGATTTCCTTTTACCAGCTGACTGTGACAAATGTTTCATTCAGGACTATTCATTTAAACGCTACCGCAGGGTTGGAACGTTTACAGCTACTGCTTTGGAGTAATGTCCGTTTTATCTTCGTCCCGATTCGTTATTGGCAATTCATCCCTCGTTTCTTGTGTATTCTTCCCAGTGAGAAGCATAGACATACTTCAGGCAAAATCGGAGAGCAGTGAGACATGCTTTTCATTTCAATAGATCAATAGTGTGGAGATCCTCCAGGATGAAGCCTCCCCCCCCCCAAAAAAAAACAAAAATTAACAATAAATATTTATACAGAAAACCAAATATACTAATTTAGGTTCCACCATCGCAAGAGGAAAAATAAAACAACCTTAAACATGTTTTCCTCTAAAAGGCGATAAATAACTTGTCAAGAAACATGCAAATGTTCGATACACTGAGGTGGATATTGTAATTCTTACGCGATCGCAGCCATGCACCACCAAATAGAAAAACCATTTTACAACAGTTATTTACAACGATTGCACAACTTCACTGAAGTTGCACAGAAGACAGGTTGTACTAATACTCGCATTATTAGTAACATATACGCATCAGTTGGTTCTACTAAGAAATTTATCAATGGAGTGGAAGGAGTTAGCCATCACTAAATCTTTTAGGCTTCTCTTAAACTGAACTTTATTAGTATATGAATTTTTTCTGGCTGCTGGCATGTTACTGAAAATGAGCGTTTCTGAATAACGGACACCTTTCAGGACCATAGAAAGTGACTTTAAATCTTTGTGAGAATTATTCTTATTTCTCCCATTGATTCCATGAACTAAGCTGTTGGCGTGAAAGAGAAATATATTTTTTTTGACGAATTTCGTCAAAGAATAAATATACTGGAAGGTGACTTTAAATGTTTGTGAAAATTATTCTTATTTCTCCTATTGCTTCCACGAACTGAGCTGTTGGCGTGAAAGAGAAATATATTTTTTCGACGAATTTCGTCAAAGAATAAATATACTGGGAGTGTCTGTAGTCCCCTATACAGGCATTTGCAGCACGTTCTTGAGTTCACACCGTTAATAATTCTTATTCTACGTTTTTGAAAACGGAAAACTTTAGCCCATCTTGTTAGTTAGCCCAAAAAATAATCCGTATTGTACGGAATTAAACTCAAGTTTGTTCAGCGAAACTGTCTGTGCCCCTCCTGGGACAGGTATTTGACGGTGGACTCGTGTTCTGGAAGAGCAGAGTTCAAATCTCCATATGGACTTTCAGTTATAGGTTTTATCTTGTTCCTCTAAACCACTTCAACGTAATTGTTGGTTAGATCCATTAAATGGGGAACGGCTTACTGTCTTCCTCATCCACGTGCAACTCAGCCGGTGCTCCGGTGCTAGAGCACGTAAGAAGGCTGGTGCTGTGGCGATGCGCGTGTCAGAAGCGTAAGCAGCACAAAAGGAAAAGTTTCCACCTTCTGAAAAAGTCAGTGCACTGACGGAAAGTCCCTAATATAAAACATCTAAACATACCCACCTATCTGTGGAAGGTTATATTCGTTTCTTTCTTAAATTTATTCTTGCACAGCTCTTCACCATTTTTCTTTTCTACATTGGAATGTGTAGACAGTACAGGTACGACTAACAAATGCTGTGCGTTTGCACCAATAAAGAGATACTGTTCGAACAGTGTCCTCACGAGCCACAATACACTTCAACTCACTAGGTTCTTTCCAACACAATGGCCTCCAGCCGAAGGTTCAAAATATCCCTGGCCTATAGCGCCCTCAGAGAGTATATTTATTTTTCCAACGTCTTTGGTAAGTAGCGTAGAACAGAGATAGAGAACACACTGGCGTAGCTGAAAAATATTCTCCGTCTCTCTCTATTCAGAAAGCATTCAGCAACCGCCTTCTTTAAGCGGACCGTAGGTGGCCAATATTGCTGTAGAATACTACTGCAAAATAATCAAAACACTGCTGCTTTAGTAATTGCTCTATTTTGCTGCAAGCAAAAGAAAAAGAGAAAGTGGCTGAAAAACTGATATAAGAAGCGTCAATAATTCACTCACGGAAACTTGTTGAGAAAACTTAGACAGAACGGGATTAATTATTATCAGAACTTTTTTTGCATTGATGGTTCCTACATTTGACACACAGATGGAAATGTGCCGACTATAATCAACAAACAAAACGCTGCAATGAGGTATGCAGTTCCACGAAGTAAGTTCTTAAATGAAGTTTGTTCTTAAACAATAACTATTTTTTTTTAAAGAACGTTTACTTGTAGCTGTAGGGTTGTACCATTGTCTACATTTAGTTAGCAACAACTATTAAGAATCGTTTTTAATTTTCTGGTTTTTATATTCATCTGCCATAATATCCCATAATGCTGGAAATGTTTTTTATATTTCGATGCGCTCTAATATGAATGACCTTTCTTTTTATTTTGAACTCATTTTAGTAAACAAGGACAACAATGAACAGTGAACACTAAGACTCTATTTGAGGATACCGTCAGCAGAGCCCACAGACGTAACAATATTTATATGTAGCGCAATAAATTTCAAAAGTTTTTGGTCAGCTTAATATTATTTCACAGCCACTCATCCTAACGTCACACATTCAATATTATTGCGCGTCTGGAAATACTGAGCAATAATACTGATCGACTAAAGGACACTTTACTTATACACCACTACGAAGTGATCAATGTCAGCTGTCGTGATACGTCTCGCCGTTACCTCACCATGTGCTTGCATACCCTGAACATCATATTTCATGGAGCTAAATATGTAAATAAACAGCAATATATTTGCCTGTTTTCTCTTTACTTGAGGGTTGTATCTAGGAACATTTTTATTAGTATCAAGATATTGGGGCAGTTGGCACAGCAACATAGTATATCGGTTCCGTAGTAGTTATTTACCCCACTGATATAACTTTAACGAGAGATGACCATTTTACTCGACGCTATAGAGAATCTCAGATATAGTAACCAATTAAAACACGGGGCGTTCAATAAGTAATGTAACACATTTTTTTCTCGGCCAATTCCTATTGAAACAATGCGGACTTTGTTGCTGGAAATCATGGAATATTCCCGCCTCAGTCCCTATAGTTTAATGAAATTGGCGATGGTTGAAGGTGGCTGCGCTGTACTTAGCCTTAGAAATGGCGTCTGTAATGGTGATGCGTTCCAGGCAGAGAGCTGTCATTGAGTTTCTTTTGGTGGAAAACCAAAGTATCGCAGATATTGACAGGCTCTCACCGAATGTTCACGGAGACTTATCAGTGAAAAAAAGCACTGTGAGTCGATGGGCGAGGCGTCTGCCATCATCGCAGCAAGATCGTGCCAACTTGTAAGATCCTCCACGTTCTGGTCGACCGCACACATCTGTGACTCCTGCAATGTTGGAACGTGTGAGCACTCTCATTCGAGGTGACGACGTATCACAACTAAACACCTAACTGGACAACTGCACGTCTCAGTTGGTAGTGCTGACACACTTGTGTACCAACTGGGGTTCACAAAGGTGTACCATCATTGGGCTTCTCGCCGCCTAACGGGGGACCGTAAAGAACATGGAAGGACCAACCGTGCGGAATCTATTGCGCGTTACGAGGCTGATCGTGACAATTTTTGTCGAACATAGTGACAGCCGATGAAACAGGGGCTCATCACTTCGAACACGAAACAAAACGGCAATCTACGGAGTGGCGCCACACGATCTCTCTTCCGACGAAAACGTTCAAAGGCGTACCCACAGCCGGTAAAGTCATGGCGATGGTCTCTGGGACTCTGAAGCGGTTATTCTGTTTGATGTCCTCCCTCATGGTCCAACGATCAACTCTGACGTGTGTTGTGCTGTCCTCAGGAAACTGAAGAAACGACTTCAGTGTGTTTGTCACCACGATAAAGCAAACGAACTTCTCCTTATCCATGACAACGTAAAGCCTCGCACAAGCCTGCGCATTCAAGAAGAGCTCATGAAACTTCATTGTACCGTTGTTCGTCATACATCAGCCCGGATCTCGCCCCCTTCCGATTTCCATCTGCTTGGTCCAATGAAGGACGCACAACACAGACAGCAGTACGTGGATGACAGGGAGGTTATTGATACCGCTAGACGTTGGTACATACGTCGACCGATAGAGTGGTACCATTTGGGCAAACAGGCCCTCCCAGTAATGTGGTGTAAAGCTGTTGCATTAAGTGGAGATGAAGGCAAAAATAGGGTTTTTTTAGCCAGAAGAGCGGAGAATAGTACGGTGTATTGGAATCCTGAATAAAACCAACCTGCCTTCAGAAAGAAAAAATTGTTGCATTACTTATTGAACGTCCCTCGTATATGCTACTAGGAGATATATACACAACGTAATTTAACGTCATTACTAAAAGTCTCAAAAAATTCTTGACCCATTTACTTCATATTATTGCACGATACACTCATGAACAACCAAAGAGACATAGTCTATTTATTTCTACAATATATCTAATATATGAACATACATAATACATTAAAGGGTAATATTGTTAGCAAAAGTCTAGAAAATTTCTTGACTGATTTACTTTAAATTTTTAAATCATAGTCCAATAAACATTTATATATATAAAAGGGAGACATTGTCTGCAACAATCTCGAAAAGGTGTTGTCCGAGTTCCTAAAAATATTTATAAATAATCTAATGAATGGTGAGACAGATATAGGAAACATATTGTTTTTAATGAAAATGAAATGATCGTATGGCATTTATTGGCCAGGATATCCCCTCCGGGGTTCGGCCACCGTATTGCAAGTCTTTTAGTTGACGCCACTTCAGCGACTTGCGTGTCAGTGATGATGAAAATGTGGATAGACACACAACACCCAGTATCCTGTTGGGAAACGAACCTGGGCCCCCTTGCGTGGTAGGTGGCAAGACTACCGCTGCTCTACAGAGGCGGAAATTGTTTCTAATATGTGTGATTTATAAATAAAGAAATAATATAAATAGGAGCAACACTTTAAGCAAAACCAAAATTGTACACGATTCTCTATAAAACATTTTTAATAGCGAAACACTGTTAGCAAAAAAAAAAAAAAAATACTCGAAAAGTTCTAGCCCAGTTCACTTCAAATTTTTGCAGAGTACTCTAATAAACATTCAAACAGACATTGGCTACTTACAGTTGTTAATATATATGTAGGATAAAAGTAGTTGGCAAAAAAAAGGCTGCAAAGTTATTGACCAATTTACTTCACATTATTACACAATACTCTAACAAACATATGTTCGGCCATAGACTATATATATTTTGTAAGATATATAATATGCATATTATATGTATTAGAGAAATGTTGTTAGCAAAAATTTCGAATTTATGCAGATCCACTAATGAACATTTGGTTTGTCATAGGCTACATACCTTTTAAAAAGTATGTAGCATAGTAATATGTACACAGCATACATAGCAGGAACATTCTTAACGAAAATCTCGAAAGGTGCTTGATTGGTGCAGTTACAATTTTTACAAGATACTCTACACTCACACAGACATGGGCTACCAATTTTTAAGATATATAAAGTATATGAATATATGTAATACATAAGGATGAATCATTACTAGCAAAAGTTGTGAAATGAATCTTGACCAATTTGTTTCTAATTTTTACATGACACTGTACTATGTATTCCAATGGGAATACAATACATATTTTTAATATATATATATAATGTGTGTGTGTGTTTCTGTAATGAATGTAAGGTGAAAATGTTCTTAGCAAAGATCTCGCAAAGTTCATGAATGGTTTATTTAAAATTTATGCACAGTAGTGTAATAAACATTGGGATGGATATAGGTTTGGTATTTTAGTATATATGACATATAAATCAACATTATAATATGTAAAAAGGAAATGTTAACGAAAATTTTGAGTAGTTCTCAACTAGTTTACTGCAAAGTCTTAAATGACACACTAACAAATATTCAGATCGCCATTCTTCTTTACTATATGTAGTATATGAATCTGTATAATATGTACTGGGTACTTTTTTGCAGAAATCTCAAGTTTTTTGACCAGTTTACTTAAAATTTTTACATGGTTTTCTAATAAACTTTCAGACAGCTATACGCTACATATTTCTTAATATTTATGTATATGCAAGGGATACATTTTTAGCTAAAGTCTTGTGAAGTTATTGCTGCCTGATTTCCTTAAAATTTTAACACACTGCTCTAATAGAAGTTCAGACCAGACATATATGATTTATAAGTATAAAGAGAAGCAATATTATTAGCAAAAATTAAAATTTTACATGATTAATGAAGTTTCAGAGAGACATAGACTATATATTTTTAATGGGGAAACTTTGTTAATAAGATTATAGAAGGGTTCTTGCCTAGGTTACTTGAAGTTTGCATAGTCCTTTGGATATACATAGGCTGTTGTTATATATATAAACACACAAAAGAGATACACTGTTTGCAAAAATTTGATAAGTTGTTAACTGGTTTACTTCACATTTTCACACAATACTTTCGTAAATATTCAGATTGAAATAGGTTACAAATGTATGTATGAAGGAAAAACATTATCAGCAAAATTCTCGAAAAATTCTTGATCAATTAACTTCAAAATTTTCACTGTTCTCTAATATACATTGAGATGGATGCAGGCTTCATACTTTTTACATATTTTAATATATATATATATATATAGGAAATATTTTTTAAAAATCTTGAAAATTCATACCTGATTTACTTAAAATTTTTATATGACACACCAATAAACATTCATACTGATTTAATATATGTAGTATATAATATATATCATATGTAAATGGATAACATTATTACCAAAAATCTTAAAAAATTGCGTTTCTGCTTTTTCTTAAAATTTTTACACTTTGCTCTAATAAACATTTATATGGATGTAGGCTACATATTTTTAATATGCATTTTATATAGGAATATTAACATAATAAAGAAAAGGGAAACATCATTAGCAGAAATCTTAATAATTTGTTGCCTAATTTTCTTCATAGTTTTACACAATACTTTAATAGATGTTCGGATCGACATACACTACATATTGTTATTAATATGTATGGTATATAAATATAAAAATAACATAAAAAGGACCAATGTTGCTAGGAAAAACAAAATTTTATACAATATTCTAATTAACATTCAGATGGACATAGGCTATAATCTTTTTAATAGGGAGACATTTTTAGCAAAAATCTCAAAAAGTTCTTGCCCAATTTACTTCAAATTTTTGCACAGTACTCTAAAAAGGTTCATTATCATTATTTTTAATATATATGATACATTAATATATATATAATATTTAATGGGGAATAATTGTTAGCACAAAACTCGAAAAGTTTTTAATTTATTTACATAAAATTTTTACACAAAACTCTAAAAAACATTTGGACTGTCATAGACTATATATTTTCTAATATATATATATATATATATATATATATATATATATGTTAATCTGCAATATACATAACATGTATTTATAATACGTAGTAGGGAAATGTTATTAGCAAAATTTTCGAAAAGTTCTTGATTGTTTTACTTCAAATTTTCACATGACTCTGTAATAAACTTTCCAATGGACTTAACCTACATATTTTTCAAATAAATAAATAGAAAAAAAATTGACATGCTTTGGAAATGTGAAGTTTCGGTTTCTTTCATGCAGTCAGTTTTAACTATGATAGCAGCACAGTTGTGTTTATGGCTTGTTGGCTTATAATTAGAATACTATTATAGAATATGAATCATCTGAAACTTTGTAATCCTTCACATTTACAGATTAAAAGTATTGAAAACACGGTCACTGAAGGTACTTTAGTCATAGATCCATCAACTCGAGGGTTCCCTATCACACCACATATACCAATGATCCCAACCAATTTACTTACTAATTTTAAGTGACTTCAATTCACAATCATGGTTTTCCTTGTAGTACCAATAAATGAGACTGAAGGACTGAGAAAGTGGAGGAATGACATGGACACCCAGAAGAGTTGGGAGGAAATGGACATAGAGAGAGGAAAGACAGAGATAGAGTGAGGGAATAGGAGATTCACAGAGAGAAGAGGAGGAGGATATGAACAGAGAGAGGGGGAGGAGGTGATGGAGAGAAAGAGAGATGGGGGAGGAAGGAAGGAAAGGAGGTGATGGACAAATAGAGTGAGGAGGAGGTTATAGACAGACAGAGATGAGGAAGAGTGATTAGGATGCATACTGGTATGCAATTTCCACAGATATTTAAGAAACACAAATCATTGTTCACTAGTTACATTATATCTTATTGCAGTAATGGATGTGTGTTATATTTGGATATCTTTTTTTCTCTAGTTAGCAATAAACTTCATAACTCTCGTAAACTGGTTATCATTTTCGCTGATAAAATTTCCACATTATTAAGACGACTACTTTATAATATAATCTTTGCCACTACAGTGTTTCGTAGTTTGAATAATACTTTAATATCACTTATTATGATTTTAAACTTCGTCCAAGTTAGAACACTTTGCCAAATTATTTTATCCAAATGGCGAAATTATAATTTTATTTCTCTACACTGATAAATCACTCATTAGTATTTGCCCATTGTTGCAAATTACAGCTGCTGAGTGTAACTATCTTGATTAAGGTTGAATCAGATGTCAGACAATCCTGCGAGATACAATATGGAACTGCTTAATACAAACGTTAAATTCGTACAGTTCTTCATGTCGTTTTTCTTTGTTTTTCAGTTGCTATTGCAATAATAATGGTTGCACGAAAGGAGAACAAATGGAGCAATGTCAGCTTGCTGTGCTCGCAGACTGGTTTGATGAAGCTCTCCATGCTACTCTATCCTGTGCAAGCCTCTTCATTTCCGAGTAGCTACTGCAATCTACATCCTACTGACCCTGCTTAGTGTATGCATCTCTTGGTCTCCCACTACAATTTTAACCATCGACGCTTCCCTCCAGCACTAAGTTGGTGATTCCTTGATGCCTCAGAACGTGTCCTACCAAGCGATTCCGTCATCTAGTCAAGTCGTGCCTCAAATTCTTCTTCCCTCCAATTATATACAGTACCTCCTCGTTAGTTACATGATTTACCCATCTAATATTACATGAAACATAAAAAATAAAAATTTTGTAATTATTTTCCGAATAACAATGGGAAAACACACTAATTATGTAATGTGTATAGAAATAATTATCTAATGTCTCTGTGCTGGTAAAGAGAGTAGTGTGATTATAAATTCTATCTCACTACACAGCGAGCTGTTGAGTCCTGTCCTTTCTTCCACCTCTCTTTTCTTTTCCTGCATTTACGCGGGGTGACGCCGGCGCCTGTTGTTGACAGGAGCGCATCTTCCAGCCGTGGCTGCAGCTGGGCTGGGTTCTGGCGCTGACCAGGGCGGGCCGCGACCAGGGCCAGGTGGTGCGCCTCATCTCCAGCGTCATGTCCACATTAACGACGCCGCTCTTCGCCGCGGACTCTGCAGCAGACCACGAGCCGGCGAAGGCCAGCCCGCAGCAGGAGGACGGATCGCTCAAGGAAGACCCGCTGGCAGAAGGGCAGACGCCCCTCGTGGCGGCACTCACGCGGTCGCTGCGTGCGCACACGCTGTCTCACCAGGAGGTCTTTGACGAGGTTAGCGGCGCCTTTGTGTACCGAACTAGATGAGACGCAGTTCAAATGGCTCTGAGCACTATGGGACTTAACTTCTGAGGTCATAAGTCCCCTAGAACTTAGAACTACTTAAACCTAACTAACCTAAGGACATCACACACATCTATGCCAGAGGCAGGATTCGAACCTGCGACCGTAGCAGTCGCGCGGTTCCAGACTGTAGCGCTTAGAACCGCTCGGCCACTCTGGCCGCCATGAGGCGTAGTCATAAAGTTGAAACTTGTGGTCTGTTTCATAATGTTTGTTAGCCGCAGTATCATGAAACCACGCAAAACGAAATTATAGACCAAAGAGAAATTGAAGCCAGTCTCTCTGGTCGATAAGCAAATCTATAATCATACAAGAGGAACGAGACCACAAATCATAACCAACTAAGCAACAGACGTTGGGTTGCAAAGTAAATAGCGAGCCGCTCACAATATAGATTGTGCTACTGCAGTTGTGACACTTGTTTTTCCCAAAAAAAATCAGCAACTGGTACACGAACCACCCAGTATCTCAGTTCAGAGCTCTCACCTGCCCACTTAATAAATAACGAAAACTCTCCTTGGAGGGGATGTGTCAAAGTTATTGCCAGCGTAGGAAAAAAGGGGATGTGGCAGAAATATCCCACTCTTGGTGTGCAAAACACATGTTAACAAACACAGGCCGGGTGGGGTAGCCGCGTGGTCTAGGGGGCCTTGCACGGTTTGCGCGGCTCCCTCTGTCTGAGGTTCGAGTCCTCCCTCGGGCATGAATGTATGTGTTGTCCTTAGAGTAAGTTACTTTAAGTTAGATTAAGCAGTGTGTAAGCATAGGGACCGATGACTTCAGCTGTTTGGTCCCATGGGTACTTACCACAAATAAAAATAAAGTAATCAAACTCAAGGTTCAACCGCAAGGTTGGTACTCCTCTGGAGCAGTGTCTCCTCGACTGGTCAGCCTCTTTGCGCCAATCATTCATTTGGATACACCAGAATTTTCTTCGCAGCTACCTTCTTCGTACCTACGTTTTTCTTTCCAACTTTCGTGATTGCCCTTTTTAGAGATGTCCATTCCTCTTCAACTGTACTGCCTCCTGAGCAATTCATTATTGCTGTATCTATAGCCTTAGAGAACTTTTAAGCGGATCTTGTTATTCCTTAGTATTTCGGAACCCACTTCTTTGCGTATTGATTCCTCCTGATTAATGTCTTGAACTTCAGTCTACTCTTCATCACTACTTTATTGTGATCTGAGTCTATGTCTGCTCCTGGGTACGCGTCATCTGGAGATGAATAAGAATTTGTGTGGTTCTCCCGGCCATGTTGAACGAACCCTTGCTGAAACGTACTAATCTTACTTGGATCTTCTTTATCTGACGTTACGTATTTAGAGAATACGCACTTCGTTTTATTTTCAATATCTGCAATGGTCACTGTGACAATATGGTTTTCTTACAATTCTCTTTTGTAGGATCATGAACATTTCTCATGCTTTAACGTACTACTATAATAATGATTAAGTTATTACTTTTATTATTAAGTTATTACTTCCTTTTTTGTTTCTGAGTTCAGTCCTAAGGTTCTTCTTCACAAATGCGCTAGATTTTTCTATACAGCACTTCCACCGACGTGAAATACACTGAAACGTCAAAGAAACTGGTATAGACATGCGTATTCAAATACAGATTTGTATAAACAGGCAGAATATGGCGCTGAGGTCGGCAACAGTTGTATATAGGAAATCAAGTGTCTGGCGCTGTTGTTAGATCGGTTACTGCTGCTACGATACCAGGTTATCAAGATTTAAGCGAGTTTGAACATGGTGTTATAGTCGGCGCACGAGCGGTGAGACAGAGCATCTCCAAGGTAGCGATGAAGTGGGGATTTTCTCCCTATGACCATTTCACGAGTGTACAGTGAACATCAGGAATCCGGTAAAACATCAAATCTCCGACATTGCCGCGGCCGGAGGAAGATCCTGCAAGAACGGGAAAAAAGACGTCTTAAGATAACTGTGCAACGTGACAGAAGTGCAAGCCTTCCGCATATTGCTGCAGATTTCAGTGCTGGGGTCTCAACATGTGTCAGCGTGCGAACCATTCAACGAAACACCATCGATGTGGGCTTTCGGCGCCGAACGCCCACTCGTGTACCCTTGATAACTGCACGAAACAAAGTTTCACGCCTCGCCTGTGTCCGTGAACACCGACATTGGACTGTTGATGAGTGGGAACATGTTGCCTGGTCGGACAAGTCTCGTTTGAAATTGTATCGAGCGGATGGACGGGTACGGGTATGGAGATAGCCTCATGAATCCATTGACCATGCATGTCAGCAGGGGACTGTTCAAGCTAGTGGAGGCTCTGTAATGTTGTGAGGCGTGTGGAATTGGAGTGATATGGGGCCCCTGATACGTCTAGCTGAGATTCTGAAAGGTGACACGGACATAAGCATCCTGTGTGATCACCTGCATTCATTCGTGTCCATTGTGCATACCGCCGGACATGGGCAATTGCAGCAGGACAATGCGACATCCCACACGTCCGGAATTGGTACAGAGTGGCTCCAGGAACGCTGTTCTGAGTTTAAACACTTCCGTTGGCTACCAAACAGCCCAGTCATGAACATTATTGAGCACATTTGGGATGCCCTGCAGCGTAGAAGAGAGATCTCCACCTCCTCGTATTCTTGCGGATTTATGGACAGCCCTGCAGGATTCATGGTGTCACGTCGTCGTGCGGCACTTCTACGTGCTCGCGAGGGACCTACACGGTATTAGGCAGGTGTACCAGTTTCTTTGGCCCTGCAGGATATACGTACATTTTTTTTATTATGTGCCTTCTCCGTCGCCTCGTTTGCTTTGTTTTTGTGTTACGGGATGCGATCGTCTTTCATTTTGTTTTGTGGTCGTGAGAACGACTGCTGTCGCTGTGTGTGTGTGTGTGTGTGTGTGTGTAAGGGATAGACAATGTATCCTAACGTATGTGTTTGTGTGAATTTTTACTTCACTGTGGTATGGTACTGGGTGATCTATGGTGGGTAGGCGCTCCTCTTTGTGTGATACTATTTTTGTGGTATCTAGAGGGATTGTTATTTATGTACTATATGTTGATTAGTTTAAATAACGTTTGCTTGCTAATGTTTGTTTGGCTATTTAATATGTGCGATTTCAGTCTTTCTTGGCGTATTGCACTGATGAATTCTTCTCGGGTTATGAGCCGAGTGGTGGCGTCGTCTTGTCGCAACGTTTCAATGAGTTTCGTACCCATCATCTTCTGGCGAAGTTGGCGAAACCTTCGCCAGAAGATGATGGGTACGAAACTCATTGAAACGTTGCGACAAGACGACGCCACCACTCGGCTGATAACCCGAGAAGAATTCATCATTTAATATGTGTTTCTTTTCCGTGATGGTTTTCTGGATTTAGAATTCTTCTTGTAGGTTTAGGAGCGGTTTCTTGTTACTGAATCTGGCTGTTTTCATTTTTGTTTTTACTGTGGTAGTTTGGTAATTTTCGTATCGGAGGTGTTCTGCAGATTTTGAGTGGCTGGTGTCATACTTGCATGCTCTTTTGTGTTCGTTGTACCTTGTTCCAAGTGCTCTGTTCGTCTGTCTTACGTATAGAGAATCACAACCGTTACCATGGAGTTAGCAAGTTCCACATTTCTTAAATATGTCACTGTTATCTTCCTTCTTTAAACGTTTCTGTATTGAGTTATTGTTTTGATAAGCTAGCTTTTTTCCCTGTTTCTTGAGCTCACGAATTGTATGTGTCAGTTTGTTTCCGTGTGAGGCAGCTTGTCTGTTGAGTTTCGGCGTTGAGTCCTTGTTGTCTAGTGATGGTGTTGTCCGTGTGCGTGTGTGCAATGAGTGTTGTAGACCCCTGGATTTGTGTAGTGTTTGATTCATTTATTTTTATGTCTTCCTGGATTTTCTTCTTCAATTCTTCTTTATCGCCTTTATTAATCGTATTTGCGAGGTGCATTCAAGTTCTAAGGCCTTCGATTTTTTTTCCGGACTGGAAAGAGATAGAAACATGTGCATTGTTTTAAAATGAGGCCGCGTTCATTGTCAATACGTCCCAGAGATGGCAGCACCGTACAGCAGATGGAATTTTACCGAGAGCGGAGAGAATGACAACTGTTTTAAATATTTAAAATGGCGACGTGCAATCATTCGTTTTCTGAATTTGCGTGGTGTGAAACCAATTGAAATTCATCGACAGTTGAAGGAGACATGTGGTGATGGAGTTATGGATGTGTCGAAAGTGCGTTCGTGGGTGCGACAGTTTAATGAAGGCAGAACATCGTGTGACAACAAACTGAAACAACCTCGGGCTCGCACAAGCCGGTCTGACGACATGATCGAGAAAGTGGAGAGAATTGTTTTGGGGGATCGCCGAATGACTGTTGAACAGATCGCCTCCAGAGTTGGCATTTCTGTGGGTTCTGTGCACACAATCCTGCATGACGACCTGAAAATGCAAAAAGTGTCATCCAGGTGGGTGCCACGAATGCTGACGGACGACAACATGGCTGTCCGTGTGGCATGTTGCCAAGCAATGTTGACGCGCAACGACAGCATGAATGGGACTTTCTTTTCGTCGGTTGTGACAATGGATGAGACGTGGATGCCATTTTTCAATCCAGAAACAAAGCGCCAGTCAGCTCAATGGAAGCACACAGATTCACCGCCACCAAAAAAAATTCGGGTAACCGCCAGTGCTGAAAAAATGATGGTGTCCATGTTCTGGGACAGCGAGGGCGTAATCCTTACCCATTGCGTTCCAAAGGGCACTACGGTAACAGGTGCATTCTACGAAAATGTTTTGAAGAACAAATTCCTTCCTGCACTGCAACAAAAACGTCCGGGAAGGGCTGCGCATGTGCTGTTTCACCAAGACAACGCACCCGCATATCGAGCTAACGTTACGCAACAGTTTCTTCGTGATACAAACTTTGAAGTGATTCTTTATGCTCCCTATTCACCTGACCTGGCTCCTAGTGACTTTTGGCTTTTTCCAACAATGAAAGACACTCTCCGTGGCCGCACGTTCACCAGCCGTGCTGCTATTGCCTCAGCGATTTTCCAGTGGACAAAACAGACTCCTAAAGAAGCCTTCGCCGCTGCCATGGAATCATGGCGTCAGCGTTGTGAAAAATGTGTACGTCTGCAGGGCGATTACGTCGAGAAGTAACGCCAGTTTCATCGATTTCGGGTGAGTAGTTAATTAGAAAAAAAATTGGAGGCCTTAGAACTTGAATGCACCTCGTAGAATCAGTGGTAAATGAGCAACGCTTGTTTTGAGAGCTGCCTACTCGGTGCGTGAATTACCCTACTCGATACGTTTGAAAATTCATGGCGTCACATTTGCTCCTGGGCTGCTCAGATGAGGACGCTGGTGGTGTCCGGGACGGATACGACGGCCAACACGGCGGTGTCGGCGCTGGCGCTGCTCAGCCTCAACCAGCAGTGGCAGAGCGCCGCCCACCAAGAAGTGGACCAGGTGTTCGGCAGGGGCAGTCGGGACTACCACCGGGAGGTCACCGTCGAAGACATCGCCCGGCTCAACGTTCTGGACAGGATCCTCAAGGTAGGTCACGGCGCTGTACGACAAATAGTGAGAAAGACACATAATCACAACAGAAAAGGCGGCCGTTGTGGCCGAACGGTTCTAGGCGTTTCAGTCTGGAACCGCGTGACCGCTACGGTCGCAGATTCGAATCCTGCCTCGGGCATGGACGTGTGTGATGTCCTTAGGTTAGTTAGGTTTAAGTAATTCTAAGGGAACTGATGGTCTCAGATGTTAAGTCCCACAGTGCTCAGAGCCATTTGAACCACAACAGAAAATATAGAGCACGCACTGCGTCGTCAGGAACGTCTTACGTCCTGTCAGTTGAGATTTTTCAGGTGAATGCGGGAATTTTGAAGAATGGGGAAATCTAGATTGCATCTAACTGGATGTTGTGAGAGAATTAAAGCTAAAATCTGGAAAGATACTTTTTATTTTTCTTTCCGCCACATGTCTTCGTACATTGCGATAAGAAACAAGGAAAGAAGATTATGGTTTACCATCACTTCGATGTCGAGATGTTTAGAGGTGGAGCACAAGTTCAGGTTGTTTCTTGGATGGGGAAGGAAATTAGCCGCGTCCTTTTCAAGGGAACCATCCTGACATTTGCCTGGAGCGGCTTAGGAAGGTCATGCAAGACGTAAACCTCGACGCAGATGCGAAAAGAGCACTTCATCTGGACCCGCAACATCCTTGCACTATGGACAACTTAATTCAAGGTCTTTTTAAATCCGATATCAGACTACACACGTTCCCGAAGGAGCATAATTTAGATGTTAAAATGTGTTGTTTTGAAGAGTTTTATAGAAATATAAAATAAGTAACAAGATCAGAAATGCATTAAAAGTAATTCATTTCGTCTATGGTTAACTGCAGCAGCGTATCAGTATGTATTTTGTGTCCCTCAGATTTTTATTTCATTCGTTAAGAGTTTCTTTTTCTTTCAGATCCTCAGTTTTTGAGGGACAGTTTGGTAAATTTACTCGTTCGTATCCCAAATTGTTTTGGAGGCATATCAGGTCGAGGAAATGTGTTTCGTTCGTGAACCTAATGTGTTTCGTTCGTGAACCTACTGATCTGATTGAGCTTGAGTTTTGCACACGTCTTGTCTAAGTCCTGGTACAAAGAACTGTCTGATATTATTTGGCTAAAGCGATCGAATATCTTTAACTGTTAGCGACCTGAAGTGAAGTACGAATACCATGCATATGACAACCACACTGCTACAATTTTTCAAAATTATTATATCCGTGGACACTACCGTGCTGCTGTAAGACAATAAACATGATGACAAAATAGCAGTTTCATTTTTTTCTGTAAAAGAAAAGGTTATTGTGTCTGCACAGTTGTACGTAAAAGTTTCACTAAACCATGCCTACACTGTTTCTATCAGTCTTTATTAATTATCAAGTGAGATTAGCAAGATTAGTTTCGGAGGTACGCTGATGTGTTCAGGCGTCAACGCAAGTAATCTACATTAAAAAGAATGTTGATGTGGACAACTTCTGTTTTTAGTCGAGATTTTTATACTGATTGTTTCACTTAGGGTTATATGGTGATGTAATGGATTCAAAAGATACTCATTCATGGTATTCTAGTTCATATATTCAATTAATTCTGTTCTTGACTGTTCATTTTATGCAAACTCTGTTACTTGCTTATTCTGAAAATGAAATAAGGCTTTCTTTTTACACATAGAGAATACATGCATTACTTGATTCTGTAACTGCAACAAGGCTCTTTTGACGCATGGATAATAGTTGCATTCCTCCAAAACTGAAATTTTCACCGTAGTCTGTTTTGCAGTGACTGGAGCTGCGAAAGATCTTCGAGTATCTGTGCCTCACCATTTTATGAAATGCATGACATGCAGCTGTCTATATGTCCTTTATTATCACTACAATACCGATTTCGGTTGAAAACCACCACCACATTATAAAAGTTCATATTTTAATTATCATGTCATGTCATATCTATATGTGTCCGCCCCAGTAGCTGAGTGGTCAGCGTGACGGATTGCCGTCCTCTGGGCCCGGGTTCGATTCCCGGCTGGGTCGGAGATTTTCTCCGCTCAGGGACTGGGTGTTGTGTTGTGCTCATCATCATTTCATCCCCATCCGGCGTGCAGGTCGCCCAATGTGGCGCCGAATGTAATAAGACCTGCGCCAAGGCGGCCGGACCTGCCCCGCGAGGGGCCTCCCGGCCAATGACGCCAAACGCTCATCATCATCATCATATCTATATGTCAATGTTATTAATATAGCCTCAACGGAACTGCTAAACATCAAGAGAACGAACATGTATCTGTACTCAAGAAGTGAAATGTCAGATGAAACACAGAGATAAAAGGAATGAAAAAAGTGAAAGTCAAAATGAATAAACAACTATAAGTTTAATGAGTGTATCCATAAATGTTTAGATATATTTAATGAAGGATTATAAAGAAGAAAGTCAATTAAAAAAAAGAGACGTATGTGCGTTCATGGCCCAAACCATTAACACATTCAACGGCGGCCTAGTGGCCAAAGGTCACCATGTCGGATCCCAAACATAGTTCTCTTTGGATACTGCCATCATGCTTATTAATTAATTTTGATTTTCGCATTTTTCGCCTCTCATTCTACACATACGAGTAGTTGTATCAGAGATAGTTGCTGTGCTGGGGAGATACTGGTGCTGCCGACATGAAAAATTTAACAGTTTGGAGTATCGCGTGATCGTACGGCCGTCTGTGGAACAGAGGCTATGCTAGCGAGCAATTGCGTGCTGTAAATGCGATGGAACTAGGTTCGCAAAAACTGGTTTGAGAGGTCGTTCCATATACTGGCTTCTCCCCTCCCCCTCCCCTCTCCTCCTACTCGACTCCCACACTCACAATAAATCCCGTCTGTCTCATATTCTGTGAATTTGCCGTGTCAGACAGTCGCCTTACCTTTCTATAGCACTGAAAAACAAATGATAAAAATTGGTGAATATCTTGGTACATGCTGATTGAAAATATGCAAACCACTTGTCTCCATCACCCACCGTTTTTAGATATACTCCTTCAACCATTTATATTTTCCTAGAACAATTGTTGTTACATGGTGTACTAACGAACATGGCATTAGCTAAGAAAATGGCGAGTTACGTGACACATATACTGCATTGAAATATCTAGTTCAAGATATATTATACACATAAAACCATTACACAATGGGGACTACTCCTTAATCTGTGTTTGTTTTGAATTTCATGGTCGTAGACTTGCATTTGTGTTGAGCATTCGGCGTGCGACGCTGAAGTGTCCGGCAGTAGTCAGCCAACATTGCTGTACTCCACCGGCCCTGATACTGTCTCTCCATCGCTGAGATGTCTTGGTGAAGACGTTCACCATGATCCTCACTGACTGAACCTAAATTTTTGGGGAAGAAGTTGAGGAGATGAATTTTGAGGGATATGTTGCCACCCATCTTTTTCTGCGCACTGCTGCAGTTCTTTGCAACATTTACATGATCAGCAGATTTATAATTTCCAAGCAAATTGGCTAAAACTGATCTGAATGCCATCGATGCATTTCTTTCATTCTCATTCAGTACGTCTTGGAAGTGGGTGTCAGCAATTACCTTCCTTATTCGTAGACCTATGAACAAACCTTCTTTCACTTTCGCGTAACTCAGCCCTGGGAACTTGTTGTGCAGATACCGAAAAGCATCTGGGTCGTTGTCTAGTGTCTTTATGAAGTTCTGCATGAGTACCAGCTGGAGGTGAAGCGGTGACGTGATAACTTTGGCACGGCACACGAAGGACATTTTTATTTCCTGTCTGCATTGTGTTTCTGATTGCCTATTTTTTCTTTGTGTAGTGGTGCTTCCTATCTCCACTGTCCCATTGGCATATATAGCAGGAGCACTTGGCGTATCCTGTCTGCATTCCCATGAGAACGGTGATAGCTTTTAAATCAGCACCGAAACCCCGTATGTACTCATGATAGCGTATTTTTTCAAGAAGTAGCGACATAGTTTAATATGTCTTTTTCAGGTGGGTGGAGTATGCAACTGATACCGTTGTGTATTTCTTTCCCACTGTGCAATAATACTGATTCAAAATTTGTTTTAGATGAGTCGATGAGCAATCGCCATGTTTCAGTATTGAGTTTCAGCTCGATTCTAGACATGAGACCTTGAACGTCCGTATGGTAGCAAATCACTCCTTTCGAAGAGTTTCACAAGTACTTTGTGTCTGTGGCGAAAATATGTTACTGAACGCGGTGCTAGCAAATTAAATTTCTTAAAGGTTGAACCCGAGCATTTCAACTTGATGTTTTGTTAGTGGCAGGTTCCGTACGTGGTTACAAAGATCAGCATTGTTCATTAAATGATCTGCAGATTGGAAGTCAGGGTCTGATACGTTGCTGGAAGATGAAAGAGAACTTTCTTATCAACTGTATACCTGTATACTGTAAGTGATACTGGTGTTGGACAAGCGACGGGATAGTATGGAATTGCTTTAGAAACTGAGCGAAGGTCTGAATACAGATGCACGAGTTTTGTTGGAAAATCCGGTGACATTTGCCAAATAGAAATAATGTCTGTGGTGGGGATGGTTGACTCACTCCGTCGTAGAACTCCGAATACCAGATAGTTGTTCTTCTTCCCCTTCCTTATCGAACCACACAAGTTGCATGTACATGTCAAACAGATGAATTATGGTGCCCAAGATTTACAAGTACTTACATTTCAATAGAAGTGTAGCTCGTATGCTTTATTCAGAAACGGTGTAAAAGACCTCCCATGGGATTTGTCTGTTAGATGGCAGAACACGTAGCGAAACGGATCTGGCGAATTTATGCAACCTCTGGATGCAATAAAATTAATCTGAAAATAAAAAAAGAAACAAATGAGAGATTAGTAACACGATGTCGAAAGATGTTTTGACGTATTATCCCAAAAATAACTATTTTCACAGACGAGACAGGTTGTTTGTGAGTGTAATCACTAAAAATCTTCAATAGAACTATTATATTGGAGATGTTTATCAAATACTATTAGTTTACGGCATCCAGGGGGATGGAGGTTTTCTTCGGTGTGGAGATGATGGACCACTCTTCCCCTAATCTTCCTAAATGAGCGATGATGGAGGCCTGTGGCGTTGGCTCAAGTGAGACTTGTTTTGTCAGGATGGAAGATGTTCCCCAGCGCTTGTTGGGAATAAACAGCTGGGGAAGCTCAGATCTGAATCAGCATTTTGCAATGGAGTGGTGGTACCGGGTTCGGGAAAGAGTCAATGAAATTGCCTGCATGGGGCTACTGAGTCTGACTGGTCGAAAGGGGTCGGTTTCGAAACGGTTTGGAACATGTGAAATAGAATAACGTACCAAGTATTCCTTCGAGAGCAGAAGGCCTTGAAAGAATTAGCCGTGCTCGAGTTTAGAATTCTGACTGAGTGTTTTCCGGTCATATTGGCGGCTGTTTCAGTTCTATGAACGTACACAGGCTCGGTAGGCATAGTTCTCTATCGAATACAATAAGCGCATCCAGTACCTAGTTGGAGCTGATGTTCAGCAAACGAAGTGAGCTTGCCGAGGTTTAGTTGATGTCAATAAATACCACTGGTCTGATTTTAAACTCTTACGCTGTTTTGTCTATATGAAAATTGTATACGGATGTAGTTAGCCTGCTTTCGGCAGCTACCTTTACTAATAAACTGGATAAGTATTGCGACCCGAGCTCTAAAAAAGTTTAAGTTTTTATAGGTCTTCTGGAGTGAACCGAAGCTATAGCGGACCTAAAATCAATATCCACTGGAAATCGTTACCGGGGCCTTAGAATACGCATCTCACTGATCAGTTCTGTTAATGTCCGCAGCTCGTGGTCGTGCGGTAGCGTTCTCGCTTCCCGCGCTCGGGTTCCCGGGTTCGATTCCCGGCGGGGTCAGGGATTTTCTCTGCCTCGTGATGACTGGGTGTTGTGTGATGTCCTTAGGTTAGTTAGGTTTAAGTAGTTTTAAGTTCTAGGGGACTGATGACCATAGATGTTAAGTCCCATAGTGCTCAGAGCCATTTGAACCATTTAGTTTTGTTAATGTTCCGAAGCAACTGTCGTCGCTGCGTTGCAAAGACTATAAAACGGCAAAACTAATTGTGAATAATGGTCTCAGCTTCACACAGCAGCTAATAATACAAGGGGTGATCAAAAAGTTTCTGTTCGAAAGCCGTACAGTCCGGAATTGGTATGCCGATCAGGCAAAATCACCGGGAGCATTGAGGCAGTCGTACCACCGACGCACCAGTTTGGAGATTTCCATCTGATAAAACACCGTGCTCTGCTGCGTGAGGAAGTCCGTAACTGCCTGGTGCACATCCTCTTCCGACAGGAATCGCCGACACTACGAGGCCCTTTCTAAGAAACCGAACCCGTGATAATCGCATAGGGAGAGATCAGGGCTCTAGGGCGGGTACTCGAATGTTTCCCACTTGAGTTGGCGTAACTTCTGCGTTACGACATTTGGGATATGAGCACGTGTGTTATCACGCAGCAACAGCACCCCTTGTCGCGCACCATTCCACATCGGTGGTTTTCGACAGGCATGCTACCCGATATTAACAGCACGTTGGTCCTCTTTGGACGCATTTGGAAATAACGTCGTGGTAGTTCACTTTCTCGCAGTTACCGCACTCGTGTCGGAAAGGCACGAAAGCCACACTGATCCCTTCGCTACATGTCGTGCTTGTATATGCGACTCACGAAGTCGCGTTATGTTGCGTACACACTGCAGCGACGCCCTCATACGGGAACTTTTTGATCGCCCCTTACAAAAAGGAACTCCACACTCTACATTTCATTTAAATCAAATAACCACACTGCCATACCGGCTCAGTCGGTAAAATGAACGAGACTCCAGCTCTCGGTTGATACGCATCTACAGAGCAGCTAGTTAAGTGTTTAGCTTTTCCTGCGTTTTCATCGCAGCATATTTCTTAAATTTCGGGCGTGATTTTTTTTTCAAGTCCAAGAGGTTTAATCTCGCAGTTTGATGATCTAAATTCATTCAATTTGAAACGCAGCAGTTACTCATTTGTTTTGTTTTGAAGACAAGCGTCCGTTCGTTTCGTAAGCCTGTCAGTGAAGCTCCAGCTCTCGGCTGATACACATCACCAGAGCGGCAAGTTAAGTGGTTACTTTTTTCTGTACTTTCCTCACAGTATATTTCTTAAATGTAGATCGTGTGTTTCTGTGTAAGCTCGATTTCGTAAGTGTAAATTCAGGCTGAAACTTCCCCTTTGAAAATTAAGAATGACAGTTCTGGAAAAACTCTTACGTTATTTGATTTTCAAACAGCTGAGCAAAACTGAACGTACTCAGACATTTCTCTCTTTACTCATTTTGATCATCACTAAACTGACACACAATATTTTTTAGCGCAACGCAGTCTGACTTTCAATAACCCCTACAAAAGAATGGCCCTGACTAACAATAACCTATACCTTTCATGAATCCCTTACCTCACAAAAATCTTCGTTACTCGAACTACTGCAATACAGCGAGCGCCAATGATGCCAAGATTCTAACTACTGAAGGCACTAACTACTGATAGGTATAGTTAGCAAATGAAAGATTTTGATAGAGAACAAACAATGTATTTACCTTAATAGTGTTCAAAAGTCAATATATATCAGTTCATGACATCCAGTCCTACAAATTTCCTTTTTCTCATGGACACACGTCCAGGTCGCCCGCTCTCAAAACTCTGGCATCTCTCTCCCCACATCCACCACTGCTGGCGGCTCACCTCCAACTGCCCGACGCTACGCGCTGTTCACATCCAACAGCCCAACACTACACAAGCGAATATTCCGACAATGAGTCCAACCACCCACAGACTGCACACAGTGCAGTCAGCGATTTTCATACACAGCACTACGTGGAATTACCAACATAAACACCTAAACAGCCTACTTACAAGGCAATCGGTAGCGCAGTTTTCATTTCTCCTGAACGGCAGCTACGTAACTCAGTGAGGCATCAACGTCCGTTGGTGACACATCAGAAGGGAGCAAGTCGCATACCTAAGATTTTGTCTGCTTTTATAGTTTACTTCTACAGTTAGTCTTGCTAGAAAGGGTAGGATGTGTGTGTGCTGTACGCGCCGCAGGAGGGGCTGGCCGCAGTTTGTGAACAGCTGAATGCTACTGTCAATCACCTTCAGGTGCTGCCTCGGGTTGTACCGGTGGCGGAGAATCTGCCGCTTCGCAAGGAACACCTCAGGTGTTGCTTGTCTCGCCGCTGGCTCTGCTGCCTAGGCACCTCCTGGATCCACCTTCCGAGCAGATTGAGTGGCGGGTGGTAAAGCGTTCACATCGCTCGATACGGAGGATCAATGCGAAGACAGGCCGTCTTGTGTCACCCATTCACGCTGTGAGTGGACAGGTGGCCGCTCTCTCAGCAGGGTCCGAGCTGGCGCACGGTGGGAGGGATTTACTAGTTATCGGTAGCTCCCATGTTAGGCCAGTTAGGGGGCCCCTTAGATAGGCTGCAAAGGAAGGCGATGTGCACTCGATATGTCTGTTGGGGGGCCTCATCCGAAATGTGGAGGTGGCCTTGCCTGCAGCTGTCGAGCGTACAGAGTGCAATCATATGCAAGTTCTGGCTCACGGCGGTTCCAACGACACCTGTCGCATGGGTTCTGAGGCCATCCTCAGTTCATTCAGGCGGCTAGTGGAATTGCTGACGGCTGCTGGCATCACGCATTGGATAGAAGCAAAGCTCACAATTTTCAGCATTGTTCCCAGAGTTAATCGGTATCCTTTGGTTTGGAGACGAGTGGAGGATCTCAACCAAAGGATTCATCGACTCTGTGACGATCTTGGCTGCAGATATCTAGACCTGTGTCATCCGTTGGGGATTTGTAGACTTCCCTTGATAGGTCAGGGGTGCACTTCACGAAGGGAACAGCTGCTCAGGTAGCAGAGTACTTGTGGAGAGCACATGAGGTTTTTTATGCTAGGCGGTAGTTTGAGGTACTCTGATAAACACTCGCCAGTCGATATGCAGCAAGAAAAGTCAGACTACGTTAAGAGAAAAGACACTTAGACCGTAAAAATTTTGTCAGACAATTGTAGGAGTATTCGTAACAAAGTTCCAGAATCTACTGCTCTCCAGGAAAGTTCACTCGCTCAAATTATTCTCGAAAACGAGAGTTGGCCGGAACCAGAAGTGGAAAGTTCTGAGATATCTAGCGCTTTATGGAACGTATATCGGAAAGAAAGGTTAGAGGCCATAGGAGGGAGAGTGTTCATTGTAGTTGACAAAATATTGTCTCTATAGAGGTTGAAGTTCAGTGCGACATTGAAGTTATCTGGTTGCATATAACAGGTCTCGGTGGAACCACATTAACTGTTGGATATTTTTACCGATCACCTGATACTACTGTGGCAGTTCTAGAGCCATCCAAAGAAAATCTACGGTCAGCAGATCGTAAAAACCCAGACCATGAAATATTAGTTGGAGGCGACTTTAACCTACCGAGTATAGACTTGGATGTCTATGGATTCTTTGCACGGGGTCCAGACAGACATTCGTGCGAAGTACGTTTGAACGCGTTTTCTGAAAACTCTCTTGAGTAGCTAGTTCGGCAGCCCACACGCAGTCGAAATATCTTAGATCTCTTAGCTGCAAATAGGCCGTACCTTATCGACAACCTCAGTACAGAAACGGGAATTAGCGATCATGATGTCATTATAGCGACTATGGTTACGAAAGTGAATAAATCAGTTAAGAAGGCTAGGAGAGTGTTTCCGCCAGAAAGAACAGATAAACAGTTGTTAGCTTCTCACTTAGACGGTGAACCGGCGTCACTTGGTTCCAGTAACATGGACACAGAGGAATTGTGTGGAAAGTTTAAGCAGACTGCAAATCGTGGTCTGGAGAATTATGTGCCTAGTAAGTGGATTAAGGCCGGAAAAGACCCAACATGGTTTAATAACCCGACTCCAAAAATGTTGAGGAAGCGGATGCTATCCCACCCTCGGTTGAAAAGAGAACGCGCAAATGACGACAAGGAAAGATTCGTAGAGATTCATGTGTCTGTGAAAAGCTGTATATCTGAATAATACAATTACCACCATCATACCTTAGCGCCGGCCACGGTGGTCTAGCGGTTCTAGGCGTTCAGTCCGGAACTGCGCGACTGCTACGGTCGCAGGTTCCAATCCTGCCTCGGGCATGGATGCGTGTGATGTCCTTAGGTTAGTTAGGTTTAAGTAGTTCTAAGTTCTAGGGGACTGATGACCACAGATGTTAAGTCCCATAGTGCTCAGAGCCATTTGAACCATACCTTAGCAAAAGAGCTGGCAGAGAATCCGAGAAAATTCTGGTTCTACGTAAAATCACTAAGTGAGTCTAAGGCTTTCATCCAGTCACTTGTTAATCCGTCTGGTGTAGCAGTTGAAGATAGCAAAAAAAAAAAAAAAGTTTCAAATTTCGTTTTCAAGAAATCGTTCACGCAGGAGAATCTTACAAACATACCGTCGTTTGACCACCGAACAGACTCCCGTAAGGACGACATTAGTAATAATCATCCCTAGCGTAGAGAAAAAACTGAAAGAGTTAAAAACAATTGTCACCAGTTACGAATGGAACCCTAATTCGGTTTTTTAAAGAGTACTCTACAGCACTGGCCCCACTGCATTGATAGCGAATCTTTCGCCCAGCGCAAAGTACCAGGCGACTGGAAAAAAGAGCAGGTGACTCCTGTATATAAGAAGGGCAAAAGAACGGATCCGCAAAATTACAAAAATCAGTTTGCTGCAGAATTCTTGAACACATTCTCAGTTCAAACATAATACGTTTTCTTGAGATGGAGATTCTTGTGCCCACGAATCAGCATGGTGTGAAATTTAGCTTGCCCTTTTCTCCCATGACATCTGCGAACTATGGATGAAGGGCAACATGCAGATGCCATATTTCAAGATTACCGGAAAGCATTTGACACGGTGCTCCATTTCAGATTGGGAACGAAGGCACGGGCATATGGAATAAGTTCACAGATATGCCAGTGCTCGAAGATTTCTTAAACAATAGAAACCAGTATGTTGTCCTCGTCAACGAGTGTTCATCAGAGAGAAGGGTATCGTCAGGAGTGCCCCAGGGAAGTGTGACAGGACCGCTGTTGTTCTCTATACACATAAATGATTTGGCGGACAGGGTGGGCAGCAATCTGCGGTTGTTGGCTGATGATGCTGTGGTGTACGGGAAGGTGTCGAGGTTGTGACTGTAGTAGGATGCAAGATGACTTAGACAAAGGCGATGAACGGCAGATAGCTCAATATGTGGAAAAATACAAGTTAATGCGGACGAGTAGAAAAAATTAACCAGTAATGTTCGGATACATCGTTAGCAGTGCCCTGCTTGACACAATCATGTCGTTTAAATATCTGGGCGTGACGTTGCAAAGCGGTAGAAATGGAACGAGCATGTGAGGACTGTGGTAGGGAAGGTGAATGGTCGACTTCAGTTTATTGGGGGAATTCTAGGAAAGTGTGGTTCATCTGATATGGAGACTGCATATGAGGCGTTAGTGCGACCCGTTCTTGAGTAGTGCTAGAGTGTGTGGGATCCGTACCACATCGGATTCAAGCAAGACATCGAAGCATTTCAGAAGCGGGCTGCTAGATTTGTACTAGTAGGTTCGAACAACACGCAAGTGTTACGGACTTGCTTCAGGAACTCAAATGGGATCTTGGAGGGAAGGCGACAGCCTTTTCGAGGAGCACTGTTGAGAAAATTAAGCGAACTGGCATTTGAAGCTGTCTGCAGAAGGATTCTGCTGCTTCCGACATACATTGCACGTAAAGACCACGAAGGTAATATACTAGAAATTGGGGCTCATACGCAGGAATATAGATAGTCGTTTTCCCTCGCTCTGTTTGCAAGTGGAACAGGCAAGTAAATGACTAGTAGTGGTACGGTGTACCCACCACCACGCGCCATATAGTGGATTGCGGAGTATCGATGTAGATGTAAATGTCTGATTGTATTCTGAAAATAATAAACTTCCTGTCTTTTTTAAAACTGAATCAGATAACCTCAATACCCCTAGCCTGATGCAAGTATGCGACACGTCTATCCAAAATAAATACGGTGTTGAGGCAGTTACTCCTGTCACAATGACGGGTTGTTGGCGCAGCTTCTTAGATGACTGTTCCTCGCATCCGTTTTTTTATTTGAGTCATTCGGCTGCTGCATTCTCCGAAAATCGAATCAGGGAGGCGTCTTGGACGACGATACGTAATAAATTTTTCCACAAAAAAGTTTTCCCCACTCTCGTCACTCTGCACCGATCTGAAATTATTATTTTCCTAACTTATATTTGAAATTCATATTTTACCAGAGAATAAAAAACATATGTAACTGGACTGTTAGAATCTGAAGGCAATTTATGAATTATACAGTGGGGTGTCCGTTCTCTTGTTCGTGTCCGAAAGAAAGACACAATTTTGATCCAGCAGCCACTAGGAATTATGACACAAAAGAAGTACAGACATTGGCTGCGAGTGGGCATTGGTTTAAATCAATGGGAAAGTTTAAAATTTGTACCGGACCGGGCTTGGGACCGCTCCTGCTTATTGGGCAGATGCTCTCACCACTAAGCCATCTGGATACAGTAGTCGTCGAAACTGGTCGGACTATCCTAGTACGCCTCCCGTCAGACTCAAATTCTCGACTTACCCACGCAATATTTAATTAGTTCCCCTTGCCCATTATCTTTATTACTCGACTTCTTACGGGAATCGACGAAATGCCGCGAGTAATGAGGATAATGGGCAAGGGGCACTACGTTAGTAGTAGGTGGACAAGTTGAGAATATGGGTCTGACGGGAGGCGAGCTACTGTAGTTCATGCAGGTGCGACGACCACTGTGTGCTGATGGCTTAGTGGTGCCACCATACGCCTAGTAAGCAGGAGACCAGGGTTAGAATCTCGCTCTGGCACTAACTTTCAACATTCCCCATTTATTTAAAACAATGCCCAATCGCAGACAACGTCTGTGATTCCTCTGTGTCTTAATTTATGAGTCCTTGGTGCGGTTCCATTCCAGTCCAGTAATCGGAGCTCTGAATCTTGCTGAGAGGCTTTAAGGCTCTAATTATTTACTTTGGAATAGTGAGAAGTTTCACCCTGTCCAGCGGGTCGAAATTAAGTTGTCGATCTTTAGTTAGACTTACTTTATGAGTGTAGCAGTGCAGCACATTAATCGGGGTGCACCAGAGAACGTTTCAGATGAAATCCGTGAGGCACTACGCCGCGTAATTTGTCTCGCGCTTGCCACATCGCTCAAGAGTTCAAGATTACTACCAGGGTCCACAAGTGGAACTTCACTCGACGCCCTGTAACCTCCAAGGACGAACGAAAGGAACGTTTCATTGTCGGTGAATTTGGTCATAGCTGGATCGTGGGCGCCACATACATGGGCTTCTCCTTCTCTTAGGTAGGCAACACACTTATATTTTCATCTGGTACCGTGTAAAAGGAGCAACGTGACTACTTCGATTCCAAAAACCTTTTCGCCGCTAGAGTGAACTGGCAAAGTCATTACGATATTACAGATAGCGGTCGCCACTGATTATGGTAGATTATCACAGCGGATGGACGAGGCACAGTACAGCAAACCGCTCGCGAGTTTAGTGCTCATTAACAAGAAGCGGTGAGCAGTCATATCATCTAGCGCCCCCCCCCCCCCCCTCTACCATCACCTAGTCACACGCCCACGCTATTCGACACGGAAGTACCCGCCTTGCGAGAGAATAGGTACAGAGATAAGACAGGCGAGGGAATATCACTGCTGGACGCTCGAAAGCACGGAAAAAGATCGCCTGCACTGGACTGATGAATCGCGGAGCACCTACGCCACGCAGTGCAAGAGACCGTCGGAAACTACATAAGGCGACGTACCCTGCTTGTCTTCTGGGCTACGTGAAGGCAAGTGGTTGAGATTTCCTCCTGTGCTGCATGTTTTCATGCTAGGAAATGGGACCTCTAATATATATGTCATCGTCTCTGAACCGCGAACGATACAGGAATCTACTGGTTGACTATATGCATTCGTCATCTACAGCATCATGCAGGCGATCTGTCTTTAGTAAAATCCCTTTGAGGACGTGCAAATCGAAACTGGTATCAGTTAACGTGAAACAGTTACGGCAAAAAAGGTAGCCACAGTACAAAGGAAAACTAAATTTGTGTCTTCAGTAAACTGGATAAAGAAAAGTAGTCTTATATCTAAACGAGGAACCTGGAAGTTTTAGCTCAGGAAAGGAGCATGTAGAGAAATTGTAGCTCTAGTTTAAAAGAATAGTTGACTATGCACTTGTTAGATATGTGCCCGGTACAACAGTCCACGGTCGGAGGGACGCTCCGTGGTATATAGTCACTGTAAAGAAACTTCTAACGAGACAGATATCACTTCGTACTTCAAAAATGGTTCAAATGGCTCTGAGCACTATGGGACTTAACATCTATGGTCATCAGTCCCCTAGAACTTTGAACTACTTAAACCTAACTAACCTAAGGACCTCACACAACACCCGGTCATCACGAGGCAGAGAAAATCCCTGACTCCGCCGGGAATCGAACCCGGGAACCCGGGCATAGTAAGCGAGAACGCTACCGCACGACCACGAGCTGCGGACTCACTTCGTACTGGGTGTAAAACAAAGCATAGGGCTACAGTCAGACAACTGATGAAGGAAACGTACTTAGCTGTCAAGAGAGCAATGCGCGAAGCGTTCAACGACTACTGTAGCAAATACTATCGTATGATCTTTCACAAAACTCAAAGAAATTTTGGCTGTATGTAAACGCTTTCAGTGGTACCAAGGTTAGTGTCAACTCACTCACGGGAGGGTAGCAAAGGGAAAGCAAAAATGCTTAACTCCGTTTTCAAACGTTCCTTTACAAAGAAAAACCAAGGAGAACTGCCTCATTTCAATCCTCTTACCACTGAGAAGAAGAGTGAAATAGGTACTAGTGCCAGTGTCTTCGAGAAAAAGCTGAAATCGTTAAAATTTGACGGAGCTCCAGGGCCCGATGAAATCCCTATCAGAACTCGTACTTAATTTGCGGCTGAGTTAGCCTCTCTTTTAATCGTGGTCTATCGTAGATCCCTAGAACAAAAAACCGTGTCCAGTAGTTGGAAGAAACGACAGGTTACACCCAGCTACAAGAAGGGTAGCAGAAGTGAATTACAAACCTACTGTCAAGTATCCTTGACTTCGGTTTGTTGTAGAATCTTAGAACATATTCCGAGCACAAACGTCATAAGGTATCTCAAACAAAATTACCTCCTCCCTGCCAATCAGCATGGATTTCGAAAACATCAATCACATGAATCCCAGCTCGCATTTATGTCACACGACATACTAAAAATCTTGGATCAAGGTTCAAATGGCTCTGAGCACTATGGGACTTAACATCTGAGGTCATCAGTCCCCTAGAACTTAGAACTACTTAAACCTAACTAAGAACATCACGCACATTCATGCCCGAGGCAGGATTCGAACCTGTGACCGTAGCGGTCGCGCGGTTCCAGACTGTAGCGCCTTGAACCGCACGGCCACACCGGCCGGCTCTTGGATCAAGGCAGTCACGTATATGCAGTGCATCTCTCTTTCTGAAAAGCAGTTGACTCAGTACCGCATTTGGGCTTATTATCAAAAGTATAACGGTATGAGGTATCAATATAAGGTTTTCACTGAATTGAGGATTATTTGCTAGCGAGGTCGAAGCAAGTCATCTTGGATGGCGAGTCATCGACAGACGTAGAAGCAACTTCGGGTGTGTGCCCCACGGAAGTGTGTTGGGACCCTTGCTGTTCCGTTGTGTATTAATGACCTTGCAGTCAGTATTAATAGTAATCTCACATTTTATTAGTCTGATTAATGACAGCTTTCACAGATGCATTTAAATATTCTTCCCGCACTTCAAGCGTGAATGGAATCTGATACAATGTGACGTACCCTTGCCATGTACTTCACGATGGTTTGCAGAGCATAGATGTATATGTAGATGTGGGAGTCATTCCATCAGCCTATGTCATAATGGTCTGAGGAATATTCCACGGACATGAGGATTCTGTTGTGTCTCCCAGATCACATAGCCTGACATCTGCGACGTCACTGTACAAGATGGGCCCACTCTGAATCCCAGGATCCGACATACATCTGAGTTGCGGGCAGTTGTCAGGCTGTCGTGTCTGAGGTAGCACCCAAGTACATTTGATGTCTCGGAGAATCCACGCTACAGCTGGTGGGCTCATCGAAGCGAAAAAGTTTCCTACACTTGAAAGCCTCTCATTACAATTTTTGAATTAAGGTGACGATGATGATGATGTTTGGTTTGTGAGGCGTTCAACTGCGCGGTCATCAGCGCCCGTACAAAGCCCCAAGTTTTAGCTAGTCCAATTTTTACACAGTCCTGTCTAGCAACTGTCCCGAATGATGACGATGAAATGATTTGGACAACACGAACACCCAGTTTCCGGGCAGAGAAAATCCCCAACGCGGCCGGGAATCGAATCCGAGACCCCGTAATCCAGAGGCAGCAACGCTAGCCACTAGAACACGGACTGCGGACGTGAAGTTAAGTGAATACATAACTGGTTCGACTTCAGTGAAAATGCCCCTAAAATAGTCCCCTTTTTAAACAAAATATTGACGCATGAAAGAGAAGTAACGCTGCCTAATATACTTGGAAGTAGGAAAGACCTTCATTGCGCAAAGAGAAATTTAGAAGGAGTTTGGAAATGTATTCAGATGGATTCAAAATTACAATCACACGCTTTAATCTCGTGATAAGATCTGTAGTTATATTTGACTCTTTCTTACAGAGAAGTTACATGCAATGAGGATGTAAAATCTCACTTTGTACATCCGTCACCTATTCACAACGAACAAAAAGTGCATTAACCACCCGGAACATATCAAGATCAACAGAAATTCTCGAAGTTCTCAGCAACTCAAATCTACGTTTTACTTGCTGTAAAATACATGTAGAGAATCTGAAAATACTTCTGCTGATGGCAACTTGTCTGAAGAAGGATTCTGTCTAGTGAGCTGTTCTCGTGTCAGCTACCGATTTAAGTAAGAATACATGTTCACAGGCAAGCGTCCCAGCTAAGTACGTTAATTTTCAAAAATGGCTGTGGGATCAAAATATTTGAGGAGCAGTTTAGAATGATTTCTTGTTATTATTCAATGAAGAAGTGAGAAGTTGCTGTAGGAAGGTTACATTTGTCCTCTAATGGAACACGTGGATAGCAATTCCATTAAGCATTTATATTAGCACAAAAAGAAACCCCGTATAATCTTAAACTCCCATAGTAACGATGAATAAGTGGGCCATTGGTTACACGCATGGAAGAATAAATGAAATACCGATATTGATCCTTGAACATGGAACAAAGCCTTCCACTTTGAGTAATGGATTTAAACTCGCAAACACTGTACCTCTATAAAGCTGAAAACTCTGCGAATGAAATATGACATCAATGCGCACTTGCCAGCCACAATCTCACCACAAACTCGTGTGTGTTCCAGCATAGAAAATGCCCTTGATGTAAAAATCAGTCAAAGTCATCGAAATAGTTCAGACAGCGTCTTCATAATGCATCTAGCCCCAGCGTTCCCGGAAACAGAATAGTGCTTTACAATGTAATGAATACCCCCAGCTGCATACAGGCGTTAACATAAGTCAACGGGGATGGTTGAAAATGTGTGCCCCGACCGGGACTCTAACCCGGGATCTCCTGCTTACGTGGCAGACGCTCTATCCATCTGAGCTACCGCGGACACAGATGATAGTTCGACTGCAGGGACGCATCTCTGGCACGCCTCCCGTGACACCCATATTCTCAACTTATTGTCCCACACTATATTCATAGTGCCTTGCCCATTATACTCATTACTCGCGGCTTTTTGCTGATTCCCGTAAGAGTTCGGGCACTGTTTGTGCATCCGCACAGAAGAAGGTGGTCAATGGCCGTGAGCCTCAGCTATATATACATCACTGGCCATTAAAATTGCTACACCAAGAAGAAATGCAGATGATAAACGGGTATTCATTGGTCACATATATTATACTAGAACTGACATGTGATTACATTTTCACGCAGTTTGGGTGCATAAATCCTGAGAAATCAGTACCCAGAACAACCACCTCTGGCCATAATAACGGCCTTGATACGCCTGGGCATTGAGTCAAACAGAGCTTGGATGGCGTATACAGGTACAGCTGCCCATGCAGCTCCAACACGATACCACAGTTCATCAGGAGTAGTGACTGGCGTATTGTGACGAGCCAGTTGCTCGGCCACCATTGACCAGACGTTTTCAGTTGGGGAAAGATCTGGAGAATGTGCTGGCCATGGCAGCAGTCGAACATTTTCTGTATCCAGAAAGGCCCGTACAGGACCTGCAACATGCGGTCGTGCATTATCTTGCTGAGAAGTAGGGTTTCGCAGGGATCGAATGAAGGGTAGAACCGCGGGTCGTGACACATCTGAAATGTAACGTCCACTGTTCAAAGTGCCGTCAATGCGAACAAGAGGTGACTGAGGCACGTAACCAATGGCACCCCATACCATCACGCCGGGTGATACGCTAGTATGGCGATGACGAATACTCGCTTCCAATGAGCATTCACCGTGATGTCGCCAAACACGGATGCGACCATCATGATGCTGCAAACAGAACCTGGATTCATCCGAAAAAATGACGTTTAGCCATTCGTGCACCCGGGTTCGTCGTTGAGTACATCATCGCAGGCGCTTCTGTCTGTGATGCAGCGTCAAGGGTAACCGCAGCCATGGTCTCCGAGCTGATAGCCCATGCTGCTGCAAACGTCGTCGAACTGTTCGCGCAGATGGTTGTCGTCTTGCAAAAGTCCCCATCTGTTGACTCAGGTATCGAGACGTAGCTGCACGATCCGTTACAGCCATGCGGATAAGATGCCTGTCATCTCGACTGCTAGTGATACGAGGCCGTTGGGATCCAGCACGGCGTTCCGTATTACCCTCCTGAAACCACCGATTCCATATTCTGCTAACAGTCATTGGATCTCCACCAACGCGAGCAGCAATCTCGCGATACGATAAACCGCAATCACGATAGGCTACTATCCGACCTTTATCAAAGTCGGAAACGTGATGGTACGCATGTCTCCTCCTTGCACTAGGCATCGCAACAACGTTTCACCAGGCAACACCGGTCAACTGCTGTTTGTGTATGAGAAATCGGTTGGAAACTTTCCTCATGTCAGCTCGTTGTAGGCGTAGCCACCGACGCCAACCTTGTATGAATGCTCTGAAAAGCTAATCATTTACATATCACAGCATCTTCTTCCTGTCGGTTAAATTTCACGTCTGTAGCATGTCATATATATTTAGGAAGATGGTATCTGTTCTTTCGGACATGTCCGAAAAACAGATACCATCTTCATATAATTACACAAGAGTCTTTGTGCGGCCGTGTAACATGTCGCAGTTCAAACATGTCGCACTAACGCCGAAATGGTCAGATAGCTGCTCCTAAAAAGTATAGCATATAGATGTACTTTCGCTGTGTAGCCAGAGAGTGTGGCATTTGTGACAGACGAAACCTTTGCATAGTGTTTCGTTATACCTCGCCAGCGACTAATATCTCGTGTGAAGTTGAACGACTGGAAAGACAGAACGAGATTTTCACTTTGCAGCGGAGTGTGCGCTGATATGAAACTTCCTGGCAGATTAAAACTGTGTGCCGGGCCGAGACTCGACCTGGAAAGACGTTTTCTAATGGACAGCTTTCACACGTTACCAGGTGATTGTTCATAAGTGTACAGTGGTCGAACAAAAACATGGAAACACCAGGAAAAATGCCGCTCGAACATAAATGCAGATGGTAGCCAAGCCTGCAGGTTACGCTTTTGTCTTTGACCACGAAGAGCCACTGCGCAGCGTCCTCAGTACTATGCAAGTGTCTGTCGTGGTCAGAACAGTGTTCTGTGTAGCTGAGTGCGTAACGTCGGAGCTAAGTGAATTCAGACGTGGATAAATTGTTGGTACTTGTATGGTGGGTGCTTTCGTAACGAAGGTAGTCAAAGCGTTTGGTGATCCTAGAGGCACCGTATAGAAGATTTATACCGCAGACAGGGAAGCGGAAAAACACAATCCGCTCATGGTAAGGACGAAAATGCGTGTGGGGAGGTCGTGACAGACGGCATTGAAGAGGATTAGGACGAAAAGTAAGCAAACGACAGCTGAAAAAGTCACTCCAGAACTGTATGACGCACTCTTGAATCCTGTAAGCACCAAACCAACACGAAAGGGAGCTCCATAAGCAGGGAATTGCAGGGCGGTCTGGAATCCGAAACTCACTCATCAGTGATGCAAATGCCCGTAACAGGTAAATATAGTGCCGAAGCCATAAAACTTGGGGTTAGGGTTTTTCTCTGCCTCATGATGACTGGGTGTTGTGTGCTGTCCTTAGGTTAGTTAGGTTTAAGTAGTTCTAAGTTCTAGGGGACTGATGACCACAGATGTTAAGTCCCATAGCGCTCAGAGCCATTTGAACCATAAAACTTGGACCCTGTAGCAATGGCAAAAGTCATTTGGTCCGATTAGTCTTGTTTCACACTGTTTCAAACTTCTGGCCGAGCCCCAAGAGTGGAATATGGAGATTAGGTTGTGATTTGGGCAGCCATATCGTGGTATTCCTTGGGCCCTAACGCTATCCTCCAAGATAGTGTTACTGCTAAGAGTTATGTGATTATTTTGAGTGACCAGATCCATCGCTAGCTACAACATTCTTTCCGGAATGGTGACGCTGTGCTCCAAAACGACAAGGGCGCCTTTTCCCACAGTTCACTTCGCTTGGGACTGGTTTTGTGAGCACGAGGACAAACTGTTGCATCTCCTCTGTCCACCATAGTCACCGATCTCAACATTGTTGGGACATTGTGTTCTACTTTGGAGAGAAGGGTGCATGATCGCCATCCATATCCATCATCGGTATTGGAACTTACCACTATTTTGAATGGCAACGTCTTTCCTATACCGTGATTAACCTGGTGATGTGTTGTGTTTGTAGAGTTTTCGTATTTTTTTTTCATCCTCTGTTTATCACTGCAGGAAAAACGCAGTATATTTAAAACTCACACCTATTTCCGGGACAGCGTTCGATTGAACACGCTTCGCTTTACGAGGCAAAGGCTTTGCACCGAAACCGCTGAGACATGCGCAGAGTCGGGTAGAGGCAAATGCAACGGTTACGTGGACGTTACGTCTGGTTCATTTTCCGTGCACGCTAACTGCCAAGAAGTGAGTGTTTTTAGTTTTCTATTTCATCCACTGGATACCAATTTCGACCACATGTCCACTTCGGACAGGGAAATGAATCTTGCCGAAGGGGGAGAAAACGTCAGTGATGTAAGCTAGCGGTACACGCGAGCGGAAACAAGTTGCAGTGTTACGTCAGAGTAGCTATCCGTGACTAGCAATGCATTACTTTCTTCCTGTACGCTGTGGAGTTTTTGCTGCTGCTGTCGGAAGCTTTTCTCCGATCGACGTGCTCTTGGACTCTCGTATACGACTATGTCGTAATGACACAACCCTGTGAACGACTAGTGGTCGAAACGCTTGTCCGTACAACAGGATACGACCTCATAGTGAGAAGGATTGTACTGAAACTATTATTGGCCAGAGAACCTACGGATGGTTTTTTAAATTATCTTTTTGTGACTACCATTCTCTACTCCAACTGCTAGAGCGGACTGTTTAGATGCGGCCCATTGTAGCGTCTTCTTCTTTTCAGTCAAATACAAGGCGTGCTCGTTGTGGCGCATAGGGTTTCAGTTTAGAATAATAACTGGGAGCGAATTTCCAGTTGCGACATTTGGCTTACAGACAAGGGAAACCTCGCGATAAGCTCGGTCGGAACCATGGAGGTATTTTTAATTTATTTTCAGGACAAAATTGTGCACTGTCGCATAGAATTTTCCTTCATTTATAACTAGTTAATTTTTTATGTACTAAGATGGTATCTGTTCTTTCGGGTTCGAGTCCCGGTCGGGGCACACATTTTCATCTGTCCCCGTTGACGTATGTCAACGCCTGTAAGCAGCTAAGGGTGTTCATTTCATTGTAATTTCATTCTAACGACCTGCATGGTCACCGATGGTATCTGTTCTTTCGGACATGTCCGAAAGAACAGATACCATATTAGTATATATGTAATTAAGGCTCACCGGCCACTTGACCATCTTCTTCTTCTGTGCGAATGCACAAACAGTGCCCGAACTCTTACGGGAATCGGCAACGCGCCGCGAGTAATGAGTATAATGGGCGGGGGCACTACGAATGTAGTGCGGGCCAATACGTTGAGAATGTGGGTTTCGCGGGAGGCGTGCAAGAGATAAATCCCTGCAGTCGCACTATCCTCTGTGTCCTCGGTGGCTCACATGCCGGCACGGTAGCTCAGCGTGTTCGGTCAGAGGGTTAGTTGCTCTCTGTAATAAAAAAAACTCAGTTAATCGATCAACAACGAACTTAAACGGATGTCTTACGACGTCCGCCCCGATCAGATACAACGAGCGAAAGGAAATAAAAAAAAAGATGGATAGAGCGTCTGCCATGTAGGCAGGAGATCCCGGGTTCGAGTCCCGGTCGGGGCACACATTTTCATCTGTCCCCGTTGACGTATGTCAACGCCTGTAAACAGCTAAGAGTGTTCATTTCATTGTAGTTATTTTTTAATTCTTTATTGTCATTGAGTGACTGAAATTGAAAACTTTTGTCTTTTCCTTTTGTTTTAACACCATATAAAATTACATAATTTCATGTGTATGTATGTATGTATGTGTGTGTGTGTGTGTGTGTGTGTGTGTGTGTGTGTGTGTGTGTATGTGTGTGTGGTGGTAGTGGTGGTGGTGGTACTGTGGTGGTGGTTTTAAGTTCCTATAGGTGAAAACTGCTAAGGTCATAGGTCCACACGCTTACACACTACTTAATCTAACTTAAACTAACTTACACTAAGGACAACACAAACATACACACTGATGCCCTAGGGAGGACTCGAACCTCCGACAGGAGGAGCCGCGCGAAGCGTGGGAAGGCGCCTTTAGACCGCACAGCTAACCCGCGCTGCCGTGCGTGTGCGTGCGTACGTGTGTGTGTGTGTGTGTGTGTGTGTGTGTGTGTGTGAGAGAGAGAGAGAGAGAGAGAGAGAGAGGTGATTTAACATCGGGCCCTTTTGAGGATAAACAATAAAGTTATCAGAGGAACTGTCCAAACCAATCTACTGGGTCGAGCAAAATGTGTGTATATTTCGATGTAAGGATTTGGTACAACAGAAGACTTTAGACTAATAGGAGATGTAACATTGCATTATTAATAATTATAAACTGATCCACTTACCAACTCCATGATTTAATTAAAAAGCATTGCGCAGTATACTCAGCTGCTGCGCGCAGGCGATTGCGTAGCAACACACAGCTGCACAACTGTGGCGCGGCTCACGCCGAATGCCTGTGGCGCGCGATAATTCTAGACAGAGAGAATTTATTTTGTGCATGCCTTCGACTGCGTATGTGTTGTCCTTTTATACTTTGAGGCGAAAAGTCCCACTTACACAGATTTAGGGAAACTAAGTATAAGATTATCAGATTTACCAATCATTAACATTTATTGTAGTTCGGTATTTGTTGTTTCGCATCTACCGGTGTTCTTTTCGATTAGCGTTGTTTATCCTTCCTTTCAACTAGTGATGCATTTGATCATCTCAAACACGTCTTAAGCAATAACACACAAATTTCAAATGTTTTTCTGCATCACTTGTTTCCTGTCAAATTTCTGTTTAAGTAGATGTATTCTTATTTTAGTTTTGTAGAGTAGCAAAGGCGTGCTAAATGATTTAATATCGTCTACAAGGAGAACTTTGTTGGAGAGTCTGGACAAAACATGATTCTTTTGTGTCAATGATAGCTGCTTCATATTGGATGATTTATTATAATCAATTAGACCATCTGTCTTTGGTAAAGGAATTCGAAACACTTTAATGCATTTTTCTCCAAATCACGCAATCTGGTAATCAGCAGATATGTCGCACAAAATTCGTCCATCCATGATGTGACACTGACTTTCTACGGGCAAGATAAAAATCTCTCCGACGATCGTGTGCAGAACGATGTAAGTAAAAGTTTGAAAAAATTGCGGATGCTCGTTTAGGAATCTCTTATTGATCAGTGAATAATATCGAACATTCGCATTTAAGTTTGTTCATTTTGAATAAAAAGTATGATGAATAAAATGTATCAGAGCTGAAAAATCAGCATAACTGTGTAATGAAATGTCTGTAAACGAAAGATAATGTTATGCATTTTGTGGGTTGAAAAGGCGAAATACATGGAATGTAATCATACTAGCTTCTCAGGAACTGGATTGAAGAGGCTTTCCACATAGTTCCCCCTCTCCATCCCTCACCCCTCCCGTCAACTGCCCCCTTGCTTCATTTTGCGCCCAAAAAACAAAACAAACAAACTCTCAAATTTAATTCCACTTCTGAAGCGCCATTTCCTTTACATGCGATCTGAACAGTAGGGGAGAGAGAATTGCATTCTTGTCGCATGTCCTTTTTTATCCGAGAACTTCTCTCTGTTTTCAGTTCTTACTGCACCGTTTTGGTTCTTATACATCAATCTATACATTTCCTGTTCTTCTTGTTTTCTATCTATGCATACATTAATAAACTAAAAGCACCCACTACGATTTGTCTGTGTGTTCGGGCTAATCTCAGGAACAATTTTAGGGCTTTTGGTGCACTTTTCACTAATAGATAGACTGATACATGAGGAAGGTTTGTGTGTATAATTTATAAATTTTTCTTGCAACTTATCTATACTATGATTAATTTATCATAGTATAGATAAGTTGCAAGAAGAGACTTTAATTTAAGTCTCCGGGTAGCTGGAAAAAGAAGCTAGTATTATGTATTACTGTTTCTCCCTATAGGATAATCTTTTTTTTTCTGAGGGTTTTAATGAATTTCTCCCACAAGATTCAAAGTTATCTACTTAAATTCTATTGTGCAATCAATTGTTTGCAGAGAACCTTGACAAACTGGCTGTAGATCACACGACCCAGTTTCTCGTAGGTTTTGTGATACCACCGGCCGGAGTGGTCGAGCGGTTCTAGGCGCTACAGTCTGGAACCGCGTGACCGCTAGGGTCGCAGATTCGAATCCTGCCTCGGGCATGGATGTGTGTGATGTCCTTAGGTTAGTTTAAGTAGCTCTAAGTCTATGGGACTGATGAGCTCAGATGTTAACTCTCATAGTGTTTAGAACCATCTACATTGCCCTAACCCGTATTCATCCGTTTCAGCATTAATTTGAGACGAGGCGACATGGAAGTTTTGATGCGGTGATGCAATTGATCGGCCGCCATTGTAGCAGCCTATCTGCAAATTTGCATGATCAATCATAAAAACTGCCTCCATTATCCATTTCATGATTTTCGAAGTCCGATAACAATTTGTTGTACGCATTTTTATGCACACCAGCATTGCCGATTCAAATCTTTATTAGCGATGCACAGCCTATCATCACCCTATTAATCACTGACCACGAAAACAAGCTACGCCGATTTTAAAGAAAACCTTTATTCTTTTCACTTTCTTTATCAGAGCGTATCGTCTTTCCTTATAATGTGGCTTCTCTCATCAATTCCATTAGTAAACAATTTTTGACGATTAACTCTGAATCGAAACATAAGTATTGTAGTCAGGTGATATATGTATTCCACTTGGGATAACACCTGTTGGGAAACACTTTCACTACACATTCATCTAGTTTTCCAGGTTCAAAATGGCCCTAAGCACTATGGGACTTAACATCTGAGGTCATCAGTCCCCTTTACTTAGAACTACTTAAACCTAACTAACCTAAGGACGTCACACACATCCATGCCCGAGGCAGGATTGGAACCTGTGATCGTAGCAGCAGCGCGATTCCGGACTGAAGCGCCTAGATCCGCTCGGCCACAGCGGCTGGCAGTTTCCCAGGAAATACATACTTCTGCATCACAGTGCGATTTAAAGTGAAACAGATGTTGTTGTTGTTGTGGTCTTCAGTCCTGAGACTGGTTTGATGCAGCTCTCCATGCTCCTCTATCCTGTGCAAGCTTCTTCATCTCCCAGTATCTACTGCAACCTACATCCTTCTGAATCTGCTTAGTGTATTCGTCTCTTGGTCTCCCTCTACGATTTTTACCCTCCACACTGCCCTCCAATGCTAAATTTGTGATCCCTTGATGCCTCGAAACATGTCCTACCAACCGATCCCTTCTTCTAGTCAAGTTGTGCCACAAACTTCTCTTCTCCCCAATCCTATTCAATTCCTCCTCATTAGTTATGTGATCTACCCACCTTATCTTCAGCATTCTTCTGTAGCACCACATTTCGAAAGCTTCTATTCTCTTCTTGTCCAAACTAGTTATCGTCCATGTTTCACTTCCATACATGGCTACACTCCATACAAATACTTTCAGAAACGACTTCCTGACACTTAAATCTATACTCGATGTTAACAAATTCCTCTTCTTGAGAAACGCTTTCCTTGCCATTGCCAGTCTACATTTTATATCCTCTCTACTTCGACCATCATCGGTTATTTTACTCCCTAAATAGCAAAACTCCTTTACTACTTTAAGTGTCTCATTTCCTAATCTAATTCCCTCAGCATCACCCGACTTAATTTGACTACATTCCATTATCCTCGTTTTGCTTTTGTTGATGTTCATCTTATATCCTCCTTTCAAGACACTGTCCATTCCGTTCAACTGCTCTTCCAAGTCCTTTGCTGTCTCTGACAGAATTACAATGTCATCGGCGAACCTCAAAGTTTTTACTTCTTCTCCATGAATTTTAATACCTACTCCGAATTTTTCTTTTGTTTCCTTTACTGCTTGCTCAATATACAGATTGAATAACATCGGGGAGAGGCTACAACCCTGTCTTACTCCTTTCCCAACCACTGCTTCCCTTTCATGCCCCTCGACTCTTATAACTGCCATCTGGTTTCTGTACAAACTGTAAATAGCCTTTCGCTCCCTGTATTTTACCTCTGCCACCTTCAGAATTTGAAAGAGAGTATTCCAGTTAACATTGTCAAAAGCTTTCTCTAAGTCTACAAATGCTAGAAACGTGGGTTTGTCTTTTCTTAATCTTTCTTCTAAGATAAGTCGTAAGGTCAGTATTGCCTCACGTGTTCCAACATTTCTACGGAATCCAAACTGATCTTCCCCGAGGTCGGCTTCTACCAGTTTTTCCATTCGTCTGTAAAGAATTCGCGTTAGTATTTTGCAGCTGTGACTTATTAAACTGATAGTTCGGTAATTTTCACATCTGTCAACTCCTGCTTTCTTTGGGATTGGAATTATTATATTCTTCTTGAAGTCTGAGGGTATTTCGCCTGTCTCATACATCGTGCTCACCAGATGGTAGAGTTTTGTCATGACTGGCTCTCCCGAGGCCATCAGTAGTTCAAATGGAATGTTGTCTACTCCCGGGGCCTTGTTTGGACTCAGGTCTTTCAGTGCTCTGTCAAACTCTTCACGCAGTATCTTATCTCCCATTTCGTCTTCATCTACATCCTCTTCCATTTCCATAACATTGTCCTCAAGTACATCGCCCTTGTATAAACCCTCTATATACTCCTTCCACCTTTCTGCCTTCCCTTCTTTGCTTAGAACTGGGTTGCCATCTGAGCTCTTGATATTCATACAAGTGGTTCTCTTCTCTCCAAATGTCTCTTTAATTTTCCTGTAGGCAGTATCTACCTTACCCCTAGTGAGACCAGCCTCTACATCCTTACATTTGTCCTCTAGCCATCCCTGCTTAGCCATTTTGCACTTCCTGTCGATCTCATTTTTGAGACGTTTGTATTCCTTTTTGCCTGCTTCATTTACTGCATTTTTATATTTTCTCCTTTCATCAATTAAATTCAATATTTCTTCTGTTACCCAAGGTTTTCTATTAGCCCTAGTCTTTTTACCTACTTGATCCTCTGCTGCCTTCACTACTTCATCCCTCAGAGCTACCCATTCTTCTTCTACTGTATTTCTTTCCCCCATTCCTGTCAATTGTTCCCTCATGCTCTCCCTGAAACTCTCTACAACCTCTGGTTCTTTCAGTTTATCCAGGTCCCATCTCCTTAAATTCCCACCTTTTTGCAGTTTCTTCAGTTTCAATCTGCAGTTCATAACCAATAGATTGTGGCCAGAATCCACATCTGCCCCAGGAAATGTCTTACAATTTAAAACCTGGTTCCTAAATCTCTGTCTTACCATTATATAATCTATCTGATACCTTTTAGTATCTCCAGGATTCTTCCAGGTATACAACCTTCTTTTATGATTCTTGAACCAAGTGTTGGCTATGATTAAGTTATTCTCTGTGCAAAATTCTACAAGGCGGCTTCCTCTTTCATTCCTTCCCCCCAATCCATATTCACCTACTATGTTTCCTTCTCTCCCTTTTCCTACTGACGAATTCCAGTCACCCATGACTATTAAATTTTCGTCTCCCTTCACTACCTGAATAATTTCTTTTATCCCGACATACATTTCATCTATTTCTTCATCATCTGCAGAGGTAGTTGGCATATAAACTTGTACTACTGTAGTAGGCATGGGCTTTGTGTCTATCTTGGCCACAATAATGCGTTCACTATGCTGTTTGTAGTAGCTAACCCGCACTCCTATTTTTTTATTCATTATTAAACCTACTCCTGCATTATCCCTATTTGATTTTGTATTTATAACCCTGTAATCACCTGACCAAAAGTCTTGTTCCTCCTGCCACCGAACTTCACTAATTCCCACTATATCTAACTTTAACCTATCCATTTCCCTTTTTAAATTCTCTAACCTACCTGCCCGATTAAGGGATCTGACATTCCACGCTCCGATCCGTAGAACGCCAGTTTTCTTTCTCCTGATAACGACGTCCTCCTGAGTAGTCCCCGCCCGGAGATCCGAATGGGGGACTATTTTACCTCCCGAATATTTTACCCAAGAGGACGCCATCATCATTTAATCATACAGTAGAGCTGCATGTCCTCGGGAAAAATTACGGCTGTAGTTTCCCCTTGCTTTCAGCCGTTGTGAAACAGATACATGCACTTAATCACAGCAGAGGCAGATGGCTGACTGAGATTCACTGGAAGAATCCTCAAGAAATGCTGTCCACCCATGAAAGAGGTGGCTTACGGAAACCTCGTTCGACCAGTACCTGAATATAGCTGGTGAGTCTGGGACGTGTTCCAGATATAATTGATATGGGAAATAGAGAATCTCCTAAGAACAGCAGTGTGGTTCGTCATAGTCTCGTTTAATTAGTGCGGAAGTTGCACGGAGATGCTCATCCAAGTCGAGAGGCAGACGCTGCGAGACAGGCGCTATGCATCACTGGGTGGTTTACTGTTCAAATTCCGAGAGCTTACGTTGATAGAAGAGTTAACCAGTATATTGTTTGCTCCTTCGTATGCCTTACGGAAGGATCATGAAGGTAAAATTAGATTCAAGCTTACTAGGAGGTTTAACCATCCAACCACTTTTTCCCATGCGTCATTCCAGACTATAACAGGAAAGGTAGGAAAGAGCAAGACAGTGGTACACAAAATACCCTCCACCACACATCATAAGGTCACTAGTGGAACAGAGCCTTTACATTGTCGAACGCTTCTTGTAGATTGTACCTGCCCTGTTAAATTGTTAGAAGCTTAGTCAGCCGGTGTCGTAAATTTGAAATGAGAGTTGTTATTAATGTCGTGTAATAGGTATTTCGCGTGAAGCGTCTTTGCGACACTGGCAAAGGTCAATCGTGGAAACTAAGCCACTGGATATTATAAGTAACGTTATTAAAGTATACACCCGACTGACTTCACAAAACAAGAGGGCACGTACATTCACGAGTGAGTGGTTCAAAATAAGAGTTAATACCGTATAGGAAATAGGGTCATAAGTATAGTTACGTCGGTACACACTCAGTTGTACGCGAACGTACGATCGGGATAGAGGCACATACGTTCTAAGTACTATCATTCCCCGTGGCCTCGGTAAAAAGAATTGTGGTTAAAACGCATTAATTCATCTGAGAAAGAAAATAATCAGACTTCGTAATTAAATGAAAAGAAAGATTGCAGGTTCTGAATGTCACGGCAAATATACTGAAATTGTCACTGGCGGCCACGAAGGGGAAGAGATGGACACATTCACAGACCTCTATTGTTGAGAAGCGCCGTCGTGAAGATTGTCGCCTCCATTTAAATTCTCTATACAAAATTAAAATAATAACAATCTTCCAGAGTTACAGGAGCTGGGATCCATGGTAACGTAAATCAGAAAATCATATTATGCATAAATTGCTTTCATTGTATAACACAATTTCACTTTGAAATTACACAGCACGTCTTATTACCAGGACATGAGAGCAACGAAATGGAACTAATAATAAAACTAATAAACGAAGAGCGTAAAGCTTGTTTTGTCAGTCAGTGTTAAATACTTTTAAAATTAATCTTTGTTATGAGTCGAATTATTATCTACACATTTATTAATAAGAAAAAATTATTAAGTTTCTTTATAAGATCAACAAATCCTACGAAATGTTTCTTATATTAATGGATTCTGTAGATGAGCACGTGCTGTAAGAGTGATGTCGTTACCTAGGTCTACATTTCGGAAGACACTTTACGGTGGATGGAAGAGAGTACTTCCGGAGCCACTATCTTCCCCTGTTTCTGTTCCATTCGAGGATGGCACGTGGGTAGAGTGATTGTCAGTGAGTTATAATTTGTTTGATTTTATCGTTGTGGTCGCTTTTCGAAACGTATGTGGGAGGAAGTAACGTGTTACCCAACTCACCTTGGAAATTAAGTTCTCGGAATTTCAACAGCAAACCTCCCCGCGATGCCGAATGCCTCTCTTGTAGTTCTGCCAATGGAGTTAGTCGAGCATCTCCGTAACGCCTCCGCGCCGACTAAACGACGATACGCACAGCTCTTCGTTGTAATTTCTCTAAAACTTTTATAGAACCTGCTAATGATCCCAAAGTGAAAAGTAAAACTTAAGAATCGTTCGCATAAGTGTTTTTAGGGCGACATCTCTCATGAATGAATCAAATTTGCTCAAGACTTTCCCAATGTGTGGCACCCTGGTATTTTATTTCCTACAACAGTTTTATGTGGTAATTCTATTCCGTAGTCCCTACGAATGGTTACTCGTAGGTATTTTAAGGGAGTTACTATTTACAGAGATTTTTTACCAATTATGTATACAAACAGTAGTGGATTTTTTCGTCTGTTTATCCAGAATACGTTTCATTTATTTATGTTCAGTATCAACTGACTGTACCTGCATCAGTCGTCTTATGGTGTTGCATCCTTCCTATAGACAATCCTATCGTCACGCGCATGGATCCAGGGTAGGATTCTGGGATAGGTCAAAGTTCCTTACTTTCGACCTAACGAGTCATTTCACATTCACAGTACACATTCCTAAGTAAATATGGCTACATGCTGATCATCTAGTATTTTTTTAGTTCCGTTGTAAGTTAATAATTCCTAACCACCATGTTTTACACGTTACAACAGTAGATTTTCTTCTGTGGAATAGAAAGAGTTGTCAACTTTTTCAGTTCGTTTTCAAATTTAACTTCGCTTTCCGTTAGACATTTTCTGTCATTGTGTAAATGATCAAAAATGTTTCTAGCAACATTGTACACCTCTTTTTTGTACTAAAGAAAGGTTTAATGTGGAGTAACGAATGTTATTTTTTTGGTATTGTTATTATGTACATTAATGTTCCTTTTGAAGTGCAGTGGATTATTTACAGCAAACTTCATGAAGGGATAAAAATACTGTGAGGCCATTGTCAAAATGCCTAACTCGTCAAACTGATGTCTACAGGATGATCGTGGCTGAGCACCAAGTGTTATTCTTACGGTACGTTTTTGAGCAAAGAACACTTCCTTCCTCAACGTCGTATTACACCAGAACGTTATTCCATAAACATTATCGATTGAAAATATCCAAAGTACGTCAATTTACTCATTTGGCTCTGTGTCATTTGCAATGATTCGAAGCGCAAATGTGGCTGCAGTAAGTTGTTGTTGCTGTTCTAAAATGTATTTTTCGAGTTTAAATTCTCATCGGTATAGACACTTAAAATTTTTGACATTTTTACCCAGGTTATTGTTTCTAGACCATGTGTTACACTTATCATTGATGTAGTGCAGGGCTGCAAATGATGCGTTTTTTTTAAACTGAAAGTGAGACCAATCGCAAAAAACCATTTAATAATACTTTTCATTATTTACCATTTCTTATGTTGCTGTATGTGTGTTTGGACGGACTGCAATATTAGCATCATCCTTAAAAATAATCAAAATATCCACGGGTATGCTGCCGGTCTATAGTGTCCAACGGGCACAATATTTCGGCGATCAAACATGTCGCCATCATCAGGTGAACTGACGGACTGAGCTCCTGTGAACGTACCGGCACGGAGATCCGTACGCTATGGCTGCTCAGAGGGAACTGGGTTCGGTCGCGGCGGCGGCCGATTTAAATACCCTCCGCCCGCGGCGCGCTCCCTCCGCCGTCCGCGCCCAGCGCCACGGTCGCGCGGTGGAACAGATTGCGACGGCGTCTGAGATGACGTCGGTGTGATGGCTCTGTCCGCCGTGGTCGTCACAACTATACGTCTGCTCGATTTACTCTTGATTAACACGATCGCTGGTTCCCAAGCCTTGCTAAGATTATAGCCACAGTCCCGGTTTATGAGGTCGTCATTGGTGCGAATTTCGATGGCCTCTCTAACAACGCTGTCCCAGTATCTCGACGTCTGTACCAGAATCCTCGTGCGGTCATACTCCATGGCGTGATTTTCCGACAAACAATGTTCAGCGACCGCCGACTTGCTCGGATACATCAGTCGAGTGTGCCTCTGAACTTTTTAGGCATGTCTTGACTTCCACGTATTTTCTTGTTTGATCGCCGAAATATTGTGCCCGTTGGACACTATAGACCGGCAGCATACCCGTGGATATTTTGATTATCAAATACGCCGGGAGAAACTCAAGAATCTCATCCTTAAAAATAATTAACTCTGCTCATTGTGTGTTATAACCACCGAATCATGAAAGGTTGCCAGAAGTAAAGAAAAAATAATTGAAGTATAAATACTGGCTGCAAGCCTTGTAACTTAGGTAGAGGCCCACAATGCGGGTCTATTAATAGGTCATACACTGATTTCACTCGCACCCATTGCTGATTGGAGGTAAAAAGCAACACAATCACGTATCAACCATAAGCAAACAGTACCAAACGTCGTATATGAGGCCCTCAAACGCCAAGCTAGGCAAAGTTAAAGAGTTCGGCAGAATTTGAGATTTCGAAAGATCCGACGACAGCTGCCTCTGATAGACGAGCCTACAGCAAATATTACACCGAAGAGCCAAAGAAACTGGTATAGGCTTGCGTATTCAAGTACAGTGATATGTAAACAGGCAGAATACGGCGCTGCGGTCGGTTACGCCTGTATAAGACAAGTGCCTTGCACAGTTGTTAGATCAGTTACAGCTGCTACAATGGCAGGTATCAAGATTTAAGTGAGTTTGAACGTGGTGTTATAGTCGACGCACGAGCGCTGGGACACTGCATCTCCGAAGTAGCGACAAAGTCGGGATTTTCCCTTACGACTATTTCACGCTTACGTTGCGTGGAGTACTTGAGCTTAATGGTTTTGTTAGAACAACAGAATCTGGCACTCCGATCGTTCTTGGTCTGTAGTGCCATACATAACTGCCTATACCCGAATGTTAATCAAGTTATAGGCCAGGGTGGCCATTTGTTCGGCTGACTGATTGTAAGCCTTGTATACTTGCCGATGACGTGAACGAGTGTCTGTGCTCTTCTGCACGTTCTTTGCTAACACGTGAAGAAGCAATGAAAGACTGACCAGTAAGCCAACGCAGACTACCATTTCTGCTTTCATCACCATGGTGATGAAATATCTCAGCTCGGCCCAGCTGCTGTTTCACTGCGCTCGTGTACTGTAAAACAGATGACCAAACACCTCGCTTCGTCTCTGATCCGAGCGTGAGCTTCTAAAGTAAATATGTCGCGACCACATCGGGTTTCGACAATGTTATATAGAAGAAAGTTTACATATTTGAGAAACAATAGTGGAATCGGGTTACGACATTGTTATATAGAAGAAAGTTACATATATGAGAAACAATACTGGATCTAAGACCGAGCCTTGTGGAATCCAGAAGTGATTTCTTACCAGTCAGAAGAATCTCCCCTAGGGCCTTACATTCTTTTCACTATCCAATGGTTTGCTATATCATGAATTACACAAAACCTCAATTTATCCGGGAGAATATTGTGATTCACACAGTCAAATATCTTAGGTAGGTCACAAAATACCAAATCGAGCTGTTTTGTTAGTAATGCTTGTAAAATTTGCTGAGTGAATGTATAAATGGTGTTCAGAGTTGAGCATGCCTTATGAAATTCTGCTATTTACCTGGGTTGTTATTATTGCTCAGGAGGGTTGAGATTGTACAACACATGACCTTCTCGATAATTTTGGAAAATTAAATCGGTAGTTAAAAGAGTCAGTAGTTACTGACATCTCTGCTGTCACATTCCTTATAGGTGGGTTTAACAAAGGCATATTTCAATCTCTCTGGAGAAATGTCTTGAGTCATACATTGGAAATTTGTGGTAAGGTCTTATGGGACCAAGATCATCGGTCCCTAAGCTTACACTCTACTTAATCTATCTTAAACTAACTTACGCTAAGGACGACACAAACACCCATGTCCGAGGGAGGACTCGAACCTTCGACTGGGGGAGCCACGTGAACCATGACAAGACGCCCCATAGACCGTGCGGCTACCCCGCGCGGCTCTTGAGTTAGAGACGCATCACGCATCACATATTTCAGAAATTCAGTGCTTATTATACGGAAACAAGTCTTTAGTACTCTTTTGGAAACCCCATCAAATTTTCTTAATTTCGGAAGGAGAAGTGATCGAGACATTTACTTGACTGAATTTTGTGCAAATTGCTTGTCCAAAATACTGTTTGTCCCTAGACTTTCTACAACACTTAAGAAATAATTATTAAACATATATGATACCTGTGACTGAGCATTTTTAGCCCTTATATTTAAATTATAGTGATGTTATCCTATTCTCTGACTTATTGTCCAGTCTCATGGTTTACTTGATTTGTATAGCCTTAAGTTATTTTCGGAATTACTGATTTCAGACATTATGTGCATGTTCCTTTATGTTTTAATAATTTTTCGTAGTAGTTTGAACAGTTTTTGTAGAGAGCGACTACTACAGGATCCTTACTTGTTCTTGCCAGCAGAGACAACAACCTTTTCCTTTTCTTTTCACAATCTACTTTAATCCCTGTATTGATCCATGTTTTTCGAGATGAATATTTAATGCCCTTTCTGATTACCTTATGTGGAAAGCTATTTTCGTATAAATATTTGAATTTATCATAGAATACATTAAATTTTATATTAGTATTTGGTTCATTATAAAGTTCATCCAAGCTCATCTCTTGTTATCTTTTCTTAAGAATGTTTGCTAGAATCACTGATTATTCTTACTCCTGCTGAGGAGCATCTATCCTGTAAGCACTATCACATTTATGCTAACTGTGCATCATGATCAGAAAGAACATTTGTTTCGGGGTGTAGAGTTATTTTCTTGTTTTGAGCTTTATCAAAGAAAACATTATCATTACGGGTCCTACTGTCTTTATCCAAACGTTTTGAAAAGTTAATTATTGAGATCAAATTGTAGAATCCAAATAAGATTTCAAGATCATTTTTTATACCAGAATCCTTTAGAAAATCTACATTGAAATCACTTCAGACGATCAGCTGCTTGCTGCTGTCTAACAGTTAGCACGGTAAGGACTCTATAGTCCTCATATACAGTTCAAAATTTTCCAGTGGCGATCTATATACAATTAAAATTAAAAGGGAACTACTTTTCAACATTCATCAAAATCACACATCTCTAGGTGCTAATGCTAATCGCTACAAAATCTGCTTGTTTCACGGTTCTATAATTTGTGTTGTGTCTTAATACATGTAACAACTCCTCCTTTTCCCATGTTAATTCTACATGAATAAGATGATAGAGTGCAGTATTTTAATGTAACTTCCCTAATTCTGTAGCTCTGTGCTGTTGAGATAGGCACAGGACGAATGTCTTTTCGGAGCTCTCTGAATTTTACAAACAAAGATGGTCTTCTACTTAGTTACGCTAGCCTCTCATATTCTGACAAAATAAGCTAACCTTACTTTCCTGCCCATTCCTAAGCATTTTGTGGGGATCTTCTGCTGTTTTACCTTTTTTCACAACGTTGTGCCTGACTTCTGATTCTAATGTAGAAGAAGATACTCCCGTGTCACCCTAACCACAGGGACTTACTTTGCGTGATGGTGGCCCCCATACTATTTCTGTAAGAAGTTCAGCCAACGTATCTTTCCCCCTCTTATTCAGGTTTGTGCCATGTATAGTATATTCCCATCTCTTAACTGAAGAATCAGGCACAGCAGCCATATGAGATTTCATATCAGTCAGCTCTGTTTTCACACAGTTCACAGTAGTGTTAACTCAGGACTGGTCGCGGCGCGTTAGGCCCTTTTTTGTGTGAAGTTGCTACTACTTTTCCACCCACGTCACCCCTAATAGTGTAGTTTTGTCTTTAGCCAGGCTGTTTCCTGCTCCTTCTATTAGAATGGTCCCACCCTCTTTATCAAAATCGTTACACAAACGTAATTTATTGTCACTCACACTTTTAATGTACCACAGTTGCCCAGGATTTAACGACAACAGTAGCATACATAAAACGTTTTAATGTGATAGTAACTTGGCAACATTAATGCTTAGCATGTCTCTTTTGGATAGCTTAAACTATGATAATTAACATGAAACAAAATCGTAGTGTGCATTCACCGCTATCAGTATTTCACTTAGCACTACGATTGTGATGACATACCTGCAGTCTACGCTTATGTGTGCGAGTAAATAAGCGAAATTATGTTTCTCTCAAACGTCAGGGAAGTCAGTGTCCGTTATTTTCTTCTCTAAATGAAGACAGGGTCACTTTAATGCCCAAGTGACACAAGCGGCCACTTGGTGCGCAAAGATGAGACGGGCGCCAGAGAGGCTCAAGTGCAAAATTTGCGTGCAGGTTGAATCATTATTAGTAGCGAACACCGACGCTGGTGAAAGTATACGATAACAGAAGCGATAACATTCTAGTAAACAAGCAGATGAAAACTTATCTTTTGCGAGATAACTGTGAATGTTTGGCAAAGAACTGGCAAAGACTTCAGTATCAAATATATTTAGGGTTATTAAACATGTATTTGGTACGCAAACTTTTCGATTCTGTTCCCACCTAAATGGGATCGAATTTCACCCATACTCTATCTTAACAAGAAATTCGGTGCTCAATGCTGCTTCAGAACATTAAATGTTTGGTAAAGAACTGACAAGACTTCAGTATCAAATATAATTCGGGTTATTAAACATGTATTTGGTATGTAAACTTTTCGATTCTGTTCCAATCTAAATGGGCTCGAATTTCACCCATACTCTTACATACACACATTTAATGGTGAGTTTTCTCCACAAATGACATAGAAAATACGCAGTTATAGAGTGCCTTACGTTAAATGGTATGATATTTTTGTGAATGTGTCCCACTTATTCCGATGGAACATCAGTTACTTTGTAAGTTATTAACTAAAAAATTACATACGTTTTATATTTTCATATGTCACGCTCAGATTAATAGCTAATACATTTTCATTAAAAGTAGAACAATAAAAGGCCTAGATTTTTCTGCTCGTATAAAAAGCTTTCAAAGACGTTACGAATTACCTTAATAGAAATTAATTGTTTCTTCTTTTAATATTCAGCAGCAGTTTCAATATTATATTTTTGTTACATAGGAATGTCTCCGTGGTACTTGTTTTACAAGGAAAAAACCGCTTTTCACGATAACTACCTTCAGATTTATTTTCAAAGTTCTTATCAAGAGCCCGAGGACAGGCAGAGAATTGCCGAATTATATGTCGCTTGTATGGAAAAATGATCTCGAATACGCCCTGAGCTCTTTCTGTCCTGCCTCACTCGATTTCCTGTGGCTTGCCACTTCTACCTGTGGACTCGCGAATGATGTCCAATCTTTTGGTGGCAACAGGTAAGACCCACCTTTACCTTCGCTGGAACGCTCTTTGCTGCGTGTCAGACCGCCAGTCTGTTCAAGTAGGGAAGCCTTCACACGGCTCACTCTTTATTCTACTTTATTCCCTGAAAGTTAGTCGAGAAATTTGAAGACCGATATACACCGCCAGAAAAAAATACAACACCCACAAGGACTGTGTTCAGCGGTACCAGGGTGCATACTTGAGGGGATGAAGCGTTAGTGATTTATTTGTCATCTTCGATCAGATGACGCTTTGGAGTTCTGCCTGTGCTCCTTCTGTTTCGATTCTGCAGGCAGTAACTATGCTGAGCTCAGAGGTGCACACTGTGTGCAACATTCGTTCTAGGGTACAACCATGCCAATCGATGAGTACGGACTATTATTGACAGGCTTCATCCATATGAACAGGGACACATTATGGGCTTGCGGCAAGCTCAGTGGACATACCGCCGTGCTGCTGCACGTGTTGAGCACAATCTATCGGTGGTGTGTCGTTGCTTTCACCCGTGATACGTGGAACGCTCTACACCTGTATGACAGATTCTGCACGCCTACGTACACTGAAGCGCCAGAGAAACTGGTGTAGGCTTGCGTTTTCAAAGACGGAGCTATGTAAACAGGCAGAATACGGCAACGCGTGTATAAGACACCAGGAGTCTGGCACAATTGTTAGATCGGTTACTGCTGCTACAATGGCAGGTTATCAACGTTTGAACGTGGTGTTATAGTCGTCGCGTGAAGGAAGGGACACAACATCTCCGAGGCAGCGATGAAGTGGAGATATTCCCGTACGATCATTTCACGATTGTACCGTGAATGTCAGGAATCCGATAAAGCATCAAATCACCGACATCACTGCTGCCGGAAAAAGTTTCTGCCAGAACGGGACCAACGACTACTGAAGAGAATCGTTCAACGTGATAGAAGTGCAACCCTTCCGCAAATTGCTGCATATTTCAATGCTGGGCCATCAACAAGTGTCAGCGTGCGAACCATTCAACAGAACATCATTGATGTGGGCTTTCGGAACCGAAGGCCAACTCATGTACCTTGATGACTGTACTACACAAAGCTTTACGTCTCGTCTGGACCCGTCAACAACGACATTGGACTGTTGATGACTAGAAACATGTTGCCTGTGCTCGGACAAGTCTCGTTTCAGATTGTATCGAGCGGATGGACGTGTACGGGTATGGAGACAATCTCATGAATTCATGGACCCTGCATGTCAACAGGGGACTGTTCAAGCTGGAGGAGGCTCTGTAATGGTTTGGTGCGTGAGCAATTTGAGTTATATGGGACCCCTGATACGTGTAGATACGACTCTGACAGGTGACACGTACGTAAGCATCCTGTCTGATCACCTGCATCCATTCGTGTCCATTGTGCAATTCGACGGACGTGTACCATTTCAGCAGCACAGTGCAACACCACACACGTCCAGATTTGCTACAGAGTGGGTTCAGGAACACTACTGTGAGTTTAAACACTTCCGCTTGCTAGCAAACTCTCCAGACATGAATATTATTGAGAATCCTCCAGGATTCGTGATGTCAATTCCTTCCAGCACTACTTCAGACACTAGTCGGCGCTTCTGCGTGCTCGCGTGGCCCTACTCGATATTAGGCAGGTGTACTACTATCTTTGGTTCTTCAGTGTAGTACAGAAGTGCATCAAGATCGACCCATTGTGAGACCAACAGTGGCCCACCGAACATAATCCAGGGAAGAAATCTGGGTACAAGCTGCAACTGATGTGTTACCAAGGACCACTGGCAAGTATTTGCTTACATGCATACCTCTGCCCAAGCTACTACTTGCCCACTGCCAAGCACGGATACTCTGCTGTCGAGAAAGAGCCGACAGTGTCGGTTGTTTTCAGTGATGAGAGTAGGTTCTCTCTGTCCGCGAGTGATGTATATACACTCGTATGGCATAGACCCGGTAAGTGGCCTATTCCTGAGTGGATTCCCTCATGACACAAAGGCGCCACAACAAGCTTCATGGTGCTCTACATTTCACAGGCTGTTATCCCTGTGTTACTGCCACTTCTTCGATAGGAGGGTGATGTGCTTCTTCAGCTGAACAGTGCTCATCCACATACGGTTGCTGTAACACAATGTGCTCTTCACGGAGTCAAACAACTGCTTCGACCACCACGATCACCGTATCTCTCGCCAATTGAACACGCACGGGACATGGCGAAGCCGGAACTTATTCGTTCTCCAGAGTGTCAAAGTATCTTTGACGAATTGGAATAGAAGGTGTAAGGTGCTTGGATCAATCTCTCGAAGGATGCCATTCAGTTCCTTTAAGATCATTTGCATGCTAGAATACACGACTGTGTTGACGGAAGAAGGAGGTAGGGCTGTTTGTTGATCAGACCGTTTGGGTACCCATTACCGAGACATGTGTGTTTTGTTTGGTCTGAATTTATCATATAATCCTACAATAATGAACTACATCTCACATCATTTGTCAATAAAATAGACTCCTTCTTGATGGCGTTGCATTTTTTTCCGGCCGTGTACGGAGAATATAAACGCTCCCTTGGTTCAGAAGCCGTCTGATGGACGACCTGAGCCAGCTGTAACAGGGAATGAGTGTTTGTCGCGAATTCTGCAGATGAAAATATACTTAAAAAGCAGTGGTGGCTGGCGATCTTGTGCTAATGTGCTACAGCACACTGTAAATATCGCGTTGAAATTATACCATTTCTCTTTGAATACAAGCCGGAAATTGCATTAAAATTACACCATTTGTCTTCGAATGTGTACCAATTTGCAAATAAAATGGACTAAATCATATTCTGTAGCGCTCCTTCCGCGATAGCTAGAACCCATAACGATCAACTCGAAGAACGGATGCAGCTTTCTTTTTCCAACTGCGCATGTTCTGACGTGATTTCATTCATGCAGTACTGAGGATGTTACGTTGTTCACAGCATCAGGCCAGTATGTTTCTTTGAACTGCTACCTGTGCTGAGAGATGGCCGGTATGAAATAGTTATCATTCAGTTTAAAGAAAACTATCAAGTGAAAGAAAAGTTTGTAACCCTACAGTCTGATATATTCACTCGATGAAGGACTCAATTTCTTTTCGTTATTCGTCATAGTTACTGTGCTGCATAAAATTAAGTGAATCATTGCACGAAATTTTCGAGTTTGTAGAGTTAAAAACGCTTTGTGTAAACTTTGTGTATGGTTGACTTGTAGCCTGCACATTGCTGTGTGTGAAATGAAGACAAGGTATCGAAATTTTATTTAAAATTGAGGGAAGAACGATATCCCATTTCGTTCTCGAGCTATTTATTTTTATAGCCATCGGGCAGCCGTGCACAGTGTGCCCAGTTCTGTCCACTAAAACTTGCCGGACACTACCAAATACCACCATTCGATTTTAAGAAAACTATTACGTGAAAGACTTTTACTTGGGGTGTCTTACGGTCTGACCTATTCGCACGATAAAACACTGAATTTCGTTTTGGTATTTATCATATTCCTGTGCTGCATCAGAAGTAAGTTAACCAGGGATGGCCAAGAATTCGGGCCGGCCGCGGTGGCCTTGCGGTTCTAGGCGCTTCAGTCCGGAACCACGCGGCTGCTACGGTCGCAGGTTCGAATCCTGCCTCGGGCATGGATGTGTGTGATGTTCTTATGTTAGTTAGGTTCAAGCAGTTCTAAGACTAGTGGACTGATGACCTCAGTTGTTAAGTCCCATAGTGCTTAGAGCCATTTGAATCATCTGAAGAATTCGGGTCGCGGTCCGTGCCTGGCGCGAGTGCCATAGTGCTCGTCTTGAGTGGCTCATTTCCCCCACGCCACGCCACGGCGAATGGGCGAGACGATGGTGAGAGGGGGAGAACACATGCGCTGAATTTAAATTGGACCGCCGGTGTACTGCATATAATTGGCTTAATAATTCGCATTTCTCAACAACATAGATTCAAAAAAACACATTTTCAGTATTATTTAATTATTTTCAGCGTGCTGAAGATACATAATATTTATCTCGTGCAAATTGTCAACATACAGGTGACGCAGATAATTTCATAGATGCTCGCACTCACGTTGCCACGTTATCTTGGCTTATTTAGTTTCATAACAAAGAAAAGTCTTTCACACACACATGTTTGTCGAAATATTGTAGCACTTTTACAATTTCATTATGGAGACTTGGAAATCCTAAATGAGAAAAGTAACGTAGACATTCTGGACAGTTAAAACGTAAAAGGACTAGGCCTTAAACAAGACATTACCTTGCAAATCAGTCTATTACGTCTGCACATGCAGGGGGGCACTTTCACCTGAAACAGCAAACGGTCTCAACAACAGTTCGAAAACAAATGTTAGATTGACAGTGTCCTTCAAATGTTTAGGAAAATACCACTGGGAGTCACAATGAGTGCTTCGCACCTCGCATTTTCTTTAATGGTAGTGAGCTTAGGGAAACGGACGGTGTTGTTTGTCAGAATTTGTGCCTGCTACATTGCGATTTTCTTTTTAAATGCATCCATATCACATCAGAAATTAGTTGTTTCTCAGTTTGCAGTGTCTTACCATGGACAGTGTTCAGTCAAGTCCACTTAAAATGCAATCCCTTTGGATGTTCTTATTTTCCTTCCTGCATTCCTTTTTCCTTCATAAATTCAGCGACAGCTCGTTTTAAATCGAAAAATCGTTCCAGGAATGCCCATTGATGTAACCAATGTAACTTGCAGTAATATATAAAGTCTCTATACTCTTCGTTTCATTCCATCGAAAACTATTGCAACTGACAGTGGAATAATGCGTGCGACTGAAGAAATTTCGCTATCTATACCACCAATGTCTTTAGCACTTCATGCCTGTAAATATAGCACAAACTGCTTCTTTATGTTTAGAAAATGAGTTCCGTCTGAGGATCTTTGTAATTTTTTGCTCATTCATTGCCACAACGTCTTTAAATTCTTTCTGCATCGTATTGCGCGTCGTTTCATAATACACCGAGGCGTCAAGGAAACTGATACAGGCATGCGTATTCAAATACAGACATATGTAAACAACCAGAATACGGCGCTGCGGTTTGCTACGCCTGTGTAAGACAACAAGTGTCTGGCACAGTTGTTAGATCGGTTACTACTGCTATAATATCAAGATTTAAGTGAGTCTGGACGTTGTCTTATAGTCGGGGCACGAGCGATGGGATACTGCATCTCCGAGGTAGCGATGAAGTGGGGATATGCCCTTACGACGATTTCACGAATGTACCGTGAATATCAGGAATCCGGTAAAACATCAAATCTCCGACATCGCTGCTGCCGGAAAATTATCCTGCAAGAACAGGCCCAACGACGACTGAAGAGAATCGTTCAATGTGACAGAAGTGCAACACTTCCGCAAATTGCTGCAAATTTAAATATTGGGCCATCAACAAGTGTCAGCGTGTGAACCATTCAACGATACATCATCGGAGCCGAAGGCCAACTCGTGTACCTTTTATGACTGCACGACACGAAGCTTTAAGCCTCGCCTGGGCCAGTCAGCGCCGACATTGGACTGTTGATGACTGGAAACATGTTGCCTGCTCGGACAAGTCTCATGTCAGATTGTATTGAGCGGATGGACGTGTACGGCTATGAAGATAACCTCATGAATTCATGGACCCTGCATGTCAGCAGGATACTGGTAAAGCTGGCGGAGGCTCTGTAATGGTTTGTGGCGCGTGCAGTTGGAGTGATGTGAGACGCCTGATACGTTTAGACATGAATCGGACAGGTCACACGTACTTAAGCATCCTGTCTGATCGCTTGCATCCATTCATGTCCATTGTGCATTCCGACGGACTTGGGCAATTCCATCAGGACAATGTGACACCCCACATGTCCCTAATTGCTACAGAGTGGGTTCAGGAACACTATTGTGAGTTTAAACACTTCCTCTGGCCACCAAACTCCCCAGACAGGAACATTATTGAACATATCTGGGATGCTTGCAACCTGCTGTTCAGAGGAGACCCTGTGTCCCGTGTGTCAATTCCTAAGGGACCAAACTGCTGAGGTCATCGGTACCTAGACTTATACATTACTTACACTAACTTAAACTAACTTATGCTAAGAACAACAGACACACCCATGCCCGAGAGAGGACTCGAAACTCTGGCGGGAAGGGCCGCGCAATCCGTGACATCGCTCCTCAAAGCGCGCGGTCACTCCGCGCGCTGCTCAAAGGAGAAGTCCACCCCGAGACAGCCCTGCAGGATTCATGGTGTCACGTGTTGCGGCACTTATGCGTGCTCTAGGGGGCCCTACACGATACTAGGCAGGTGCAGCAGTTTCTCTGGCTCTTCAGTGTATAAAATCTCCATACTCTTCGTTTAGTTCCATCGAAAACTGTTGCTACTGACAGTGGAATAATGCGAGCAACTGCAGAAATTTCACTACCCATACCACCAATGTCTTCAATACTTAATGCCTGCAAATATAGCACAAACTGCTTCTTTATGTACAGACAATGATTTCCATCTGAGGATCGTTGTAATTTGTTGCTCTTTGATTGCCAACAACGTCTTTAAATTCATTCTGCATGGTGTTGTAACGTCGCTTCACAATAAATATGCAGTACTCGTCTTTTATGCCGCTGTGTAATATACAGGGTGGCGCACGTTAAAGTCACCCGATTGAATTTTGATCCTTCAAGTATACTACTGGGGCAACAGCGTTCAAATTGTGCGCTCACCTTCGTGCAGTTCATGGAAATTACGCCAGATGTTGCGGGTTCATCGCTTCCGTTGTGAGTCCACCATTTTTGTTTGCCGCGATGGCGCGCAAAGGTCGGTTGACCGTCGCACAAAAGACGAAGATTGTGTTACTGTTCGTGGGGACGAACAACGTTACATTGACACAGAGAGGGTTTCGTGCTCATTTCGGCACACGGTGGGCTCGCAGCCCACAGACATACGCAGATTACATCAAAAATTTGAAGGTACTGGATCTGATTTGGAGTGTCAGCGTCCCACATGCACGTACCGTACGTTCGCGGCAAAACATTGAAGCAGTTCGAGTGACTCTGACCCGTAGTCCGACTAAATCAACAAGAGGAGCCAATGCCGAGTTGCGAATTTCACGCCGATCTGTACAAAGAATTTTTCAATCCGACCTTCGATTATATCCATACAAGATGACTGTGGCACATAAGCTTACTGCGAGAGATAAGGAGTGGAGACTGTAGTTTGCAAGGTGGGCAATCGAGCAAAACCAAGAGACAGTGCTACACAACACATGGTTTTCTGACGAAGTTTATTTTACGTGTTCGGTGTTGTGAACAAACAGAACGTTCAATTCTGGGCACCTGAACCTCCGCGAATAATCCACATGAAAGACACCTACAGGGAGAGAGTGTGTGGATCGCGATGTCAAGCCATGGAATCATCGATTCATTCTTCTTTGATGCTACAGTTACTTGTGAACGCTATTTACACAGGCTGCGAAACCAGTTCTGTAGTCAACTCATGACTTCATGTCTTCCATTGCAGACACAATGGTTCATGCAGGATGGAGCACGCCCCCATGCTGCCAACGTTGTGCTTGATTTCCTATACGAAAGACTTGGCCTTAGGGTATTGTCAAACAGATTTCCAGAACTTTATGCAGGAAGAGGGATGTGGCCGCTCCACAGTCCAGACATTAACCCATGTGACTTCTTCTTTTGGGGGTTCCTTCATCTACATCTACATCCATACTCCGCAAGCCACCTGACGGTGTGCGGCGGAGGAGCCCACCGTGTGCCGAAATGAGCACGAAACCTTCTGTGTGTCAATATAACGTTGTTCGTCGCCGCGAACAGTAACACAATCTCCTTAAAGAGGTGTACCACAGAAAACCCTAAAATGCAGTGCAACTTAGGGCCATTCCAGAAGATTTGTGTCGGAGAATGGTCACAAATGCACGTGTGCGACTTGAAGAAGTTGTAAAACCAAAACGGAAGTCGTACTGAACATGTGATTCATTAGGTTTCATTTCCAAGCTGTATTCTTTACTTCTACATCAATAAATTACAAATCTTGTCAACATGAAACATATCAGGTGACTTATCGTGCGCCAACCTGTATATTGAGAATTCTCATCCCTCTCTTCTGTCATTCCCACTCATTTTTAAAGACTTGTGACAATAGATTGCCAGATCGCCTCTTTTTCTGCAAACAGCCACTGGACGTGTGCACTTTCTTCATATTACGAATAAATAGCGAAGAGTAAACAACGCTGACACCACGATTCTGCCGACATGAAGAGAGTTGTGCCGACTGGAAAGTGCCACACCGCAATACTCAATAAAATTTCGCTCTGTCCCGGGTACTTCCGAGGAGGGTCGAGCAGTGCCGGGACAGTGTGAACCGTGGCCCGCACACGACGCACCCGAGGAGTTTGGCACGCCTTGGCCGGCCATGAAGTTAACCACTGCACGGAATTTTCAAAAGTTTGCAGAGGTAAAAGTGCACTTTGTAAACTTTGCGAATGGTTTTGTTGCCCACACTTTGCTGTGTATGAAATGTAGATAAGATATCGAAATTTTATTCAAAATTGAGAGCAGAACGATATCGCATTTCGTTCTCGAGTTATTGGTTTTTATCTCTGGTGGATGGTCACGTGCGATGTGCCCGTCTCAGTCCTTGCTCTTCGGGAATCATGTGGTCTTTTACCAGCCATCACATTCGATAAACAGTTAAAGATACACTCCTGGAAATGGAAAAAAGAACACATTGACACCGGTGTGTCAGACCCACCATACTTGCTCCGGACACTGCGAGAGGGCTGTACAAGCAATGATCACACGCACGGCACAGCGGACACACCAGGAACCGCGGTGTTGGCCGTCGAATGGCGCAATCTGCGCAGCATTTGTGCGCCGCCGTCAGTGTCAGCCAGTTTGCCGTGGCATACGGAGCTCCATCGCAGTCTTTAACACTGGTAGCATGCCGCGACAGCGTGGACGTGAACCGTATGTGCAGTTGACGGACTTTGAGCGAGGGCGTATAGTGGGCATGCGGGAGGCCGGGTGGACGTACCGCCGAATTGCTCAACACGTGGGGCGTGAGGTCTCCACAGTACATCGATGTTGTCGCCAGTGGTCGGCGGAAGGTGCACGTGCCCGTCACCTGGGACCGGACCGCAGCGACGCACGGATGCACGCCAAGACCGTAGGATCCTACGCATTGCCGTAGGGGACTGCACCGCCACTTCCCAGCAAATTAGGGACACTGTTGCTCCTGGGGTATCGGCGAGGACCATTCGCAACCGTCTCCATGAAGCTGGGCTACGGTCCCGCACACCGTTAGGCCGTCTTCCGCTCACGCCCCAACATCGTGCAGCCCGCCTCCAGCGGTGTCGCGACAGGCGTGAATGGAGGGACGAATGGAGACGTGTCGTCTTCAGCGATGAGAGTCGCTTCTGCCTTGGTGCCAATGATGGTCGTATGCGTGTTTGGCGCCGTGCAGGTGAGCGCCACAATCAGGACTGCATACGACCGAGGCACACAGGGCCAACACCCGGCATCATGGTGTGGGGAGCGATCTCATACACTGGCCGTACACCACTGGTGATCGTCGAGGGGACACTGAATAGTGCACGGTACATCCAAACCGTCATCGAACCCATCGTTCTACCATTCCTAGACCGGCAAGGGAACTTGCTGTTCCAACAGGACAATGCACGTCCGCATGTATCCCGTGCCACCCAACGTGCTCTAGAAGGTGTAAGTCAACTACCCTGGCCAGCAAGATCTCCGGATCTGTCCCCCATTGAGCATGTTTGGGACTGGATGAAGCGTCGTCTCACGCGGTCTGCACGTCCAGCACGAACGCTGGTCCAACTGAGGCGCCAGGTGGAAATGGCATGGTAAGCCGTTCCACAGGACTACATCCAGCATCTCTACGATCGTCTCCATGGGAGAATAGCAGCCTGCATTGCTGCGAAAGGTGGATATACACTGTACTAGTGCCGACATTGTGCATGCTCTGTTGCCTGTGTCTATGTGCCTGTGGTTCTGTCAGTGTGATCATGTGATGTATCTGACCCCAGGAATGTGTCAATAAAGTTTCCCCTTCCTGGGACAATGAATTCACGGTGTTCTTATTTCAATTTCCAGGAGTGTATATAAACGAGACTTTTTGCAAGCAGCAGTCAGAGGGTTGGCAGGAAAGGACGCAATAAAATATTGGTAGCCCTTAGGTTCTCTGTGGATCTGTGGGTGAGTGTGGGTGATTTTCGAGCAGTGGTTCACGAATGAGTCCCACAGCCAAATGGTCTACCAGCACGGTGGCTCATCGTGTTCGGTCAGAGGGTTAGCTGCCCTCTGTAATAAAATAAAATAAGTGAACGGATCAACGAAGAACTAGAACGGGTGTCATGAGACGTCCGCCCGGAACAATACAACGAACAATACAGAACAAAATCAGATGAATAAAAAATAAAAAAAAGTGTTCAAGTGTAGTGACTGCCAATTCTATGACACAGGTTTGAATCCTACTACTATCGTTGTTTTTTCCCTACAGTTTGTTGTATTCCTCTCAATGTCAAACCAGTTACAAAATTTAAATGTATTCAAACAAGTGCATTTATATAGGGTGAGTCACTAACCACTGCCACCAAGAACAATTCCGATAGTATGATAGGAGCTGAAAAGTCTGTGGGACAAACGTTGCATGGTACAACGGGGGTCATATTATGACGTTGGTTTTTTGTTGCTAGGTGGGGTCGCTTTAGAAATATGAAGGTCAACTTTGTTTCCTAAATGGGATGCTATTGTTTGGTACTTATTTACTTATAGCGGCTATCGAGACGGATCCAATGATGCGTAACAGTAAAGTCTCTGAAGGTCAACGAAGCTCACAAAGGCGGCATGAAAGTCCATTTACAGAAGGTGTTCGAAGTGATGACCATCGGTATCAACGCAGTGCTGCAATCTTCTCATCATGGATTGAGTATTGTTCCTTATCACATCTGCACTTATCGAAGCACATGCTCTAACAGTTCTCTCTCGCATATCTTCAGGTGTACTTGGAACATCTTTATAAACAATGTCTTTTACGAATCCTCACATGAAAAAATCCAGAGGCGTCCCAAGTCTGGCGAACGAGCCGGCCACGACGCAGCTCCTCCGTATCCAATCGAACGACCTGGGAACTGCCTCTGCAACTCATTTCTAGTCATCAGCGAAAAATGTGCCTGGCACCCATCGTGGTCACACCGCATTCTGTTCCTTGTTCCCAAAGGTATTTCTTCCAATAACATACCTAATGTTTCTTGCAGGAATGTCGTGTACTTCCTAGCATTAAGATTTCCTTCGATGAAATAGGGGCCTATAATTCTGACCACAGAATCCCACACCATACATTGACCGACGACGGCTTTTTGTGTGCAACTTGCCGCAGCCAACATGGATTTTCAGTTGCCCAATAATGCATGTTATGCAAATTAACATTTCCATGGTTCGTGAATGTAGCCACGTCAGGTAATAAAATCAAATTAATAAATGTGTCATCCCTCTGAATCTGAAGTTGAACCCTTCGGGAGAATTCAATCCGTACAATCCGTACCGGTTAATACTTGGTGGAGACTGATATGGTAAGAATGATATTTATGGCGATGCAGAACACGAACAACACTACTCTGGCTCATGCCAGATTCCCTTGTGATTTGACACGAACTAACACAAGGATCTCGAACCACAGTGGCAAGAGTACCAATTTACATTTTTTCGTTAGTAACTTTCCTTTGTCGGATATGTTTCCGATGCGTTAAAGATCCAGTTGTTCTCAATTTATCATACACATATTTAAATGTACGACGTGAAGGGTGAGTACGTTAAGGATAAATTTCAGGGTATAAGTCTCTAGCTCTCACTGAATTTCGTTGGCAATCTCTGTAAATGAGAAGCATATCGACTTGTTCTTCAAAGAAATGCATCATTCACATTCGCTTGATTCGACGATACTAGTCTTACCGTTCTTATTAGTGTTGTATTGCGAAACCGTCGAATGGGTCTTTACATGTCAATGGCACGTTACATAGATACTCTGTATTCGGCGAATATTTACTATTTTCTCGATATACGAGAGAGAATTGTCAGAGCATGTGCTTCGGTAAGTGCTGAAGTGATAATGAATGCTACTTAATCCGTGATAAGAAGATTGCAAGACTGCATTGATACCAATTGGTCATCACTTCGAACACCTTCTGTACACGGACGTTCATGCCACCTTTTTGATATTTGTTGACCTTCAAAGACCTGACTGTTACACATCACTGATTTCTTCTCGGCCGGCCGGGGTGGCCGAGCGGTTCTAGGCGCTACAGTCTGTAACCGCACTACTGCTACGGTCGCAGGTTCGAATCTTGCCTCGGGCATGGATGTGTGTGCTGTCCTTAGGTTTGTTAGGTTTAAGTAGTTCTAAGTTCTAGGGAACTGATGACCTCAGAAGTTAAGTCCCATAGTGCTTAGAGCCATTTGAACCATTTGATTCTTCTCGATAGCTGCTATCAGACAATATGTACCAAACTATAGCATCCCATTTAAAAAGCAAAGTTTACCTTCATATCTCTGACGCGACCCACCTAGCAACAAAAAACGAACGTCACATTATGGCCCTCGTTGTCCCATGCAACATTTGTCCCACAAACGTTTCAGCTACTATCATCCTTTCGGAGTTATTGTAGGTGGCAATAGTTTGTGACTCACCATGTGTAAGTAATAAATTCAAGTTAGTTATGATTACTACACCCGTAAGCCAAACGGCTATAGGCCATCACTTTGTACCAGAATGGGATAATTTTGAACGCACCACCACTGTGCAAGATTTGATTTGATTGATTTGATTCTAACAGGAGAGCTAAAACAGCTTAAGTCTAACCCACCACTCTCCGCACCGAAACTAGGTTTATTGTGCGGTATCGCTCCCTGTATATCTAGTAAAGCCAACCAGTGCCCTTAAATAGTGCAAGGAGTCCCTCTACCAGTTTTTTGTTACACACAATTTCTTCAGGTCTAGTTGTCCCGAAGATTCTGTATCTTTTACTCTCCAATGCCATACATTCAAATATTAGATGTGATGCAGTTTCTTCACCCTGATCACTGATCCTACATTTAGGGTCCTCTTCCATTATACCCATTGTGTGTAGCTGTTTTTTGAAATTCCCATGGCCAGTCATCAGTCCAGTCATGAGTTTGATCTCTTTCCTGTTCAGTCCCAGGATTACAGATATTCTTTTAAAACATGGCTTGGGTATCATTACCTTACCATGTTTTTGTTTGTGGACCTTGGTGCAATATCCTACGTGCTGTTTCCTAAGCCTGTTCCGTAGTTCTAATTTGATCATAGCCTTGGTGATTGTCAAGACAGGTTCCGGTCCAATAAATGGAGTTGTTGCCCCCATCCTAGCCAATCTATCGGCTTGTTCATTGCCACAGATCCCTGAATGGCCAGGGACCCACACTAGGTACACCCTATTGCTTCCCCCTAGCTCCACCAGAGCCCTGTGGCAATCTGCAACAATCTTAGATCTTGTTGCAGGAGCTGCCAATGATTTCAGGGCTGCCTGGCTGTCTGAATAGATGTAGATGCTACGGTCATTGTAGCACCTACTTATATTCTCCTCCACACATGCCCTGATTGCAGTAATTTCGGCTTGGAATACAGAGGCCAGTTTCCCTAGAGAGATACTTCTCTCCAGTCTTGGATGAACCCCGTACAACTCTGCCCCAACGCCTCGATCTGTTTTCGACCCATCGGTGAACCAAACGATGTCTCCCGTACTGTGTCGAACTGTTTTCTCCCACTGCTCCTTACTTCCAATTATTATGTTGTAAGGCTTGTCGAAGCAGTTCGGAGTTATTATATAGTCAGCGGGCATTTCCCGAGCCATACCTATATTTACCTCACTCACTATCTTAGTGTGTGATTCTGGATATCCAAATGAGACCCAGTTTTTGCCAGTTTTAAGTCTGTATGCCCCAGCTGCTGCCTCCATCTTAACCCAAAGGTGAAGTGGAGGTATATCCAGCATGGCTCCCATTCCAGCGGTTGGTGTGCTGTTAATTCCGCCCGTTATGGCTAAGCAGGCCAATCTCTGCACCTTAGCAAGCTCTTTAGCAGCAACCCGCTGTTCTACCTTCTTCCACCACTTATGGCCCCATAGGAAATCCTACGTCTAACCACTGTGGTGTATATCTAGCGCATACCCCTGGGGCTTAGGCCCCAGTTTTTGCCACAAGCCCTCCTAGTACTCACTAAAGTCTTGAAAGTCTCTTCGGGTTTGCTGCCGGATCCTAAAATCAACTTGACTCGATATTTCGGCGATCCAATTGGTCGCTATCTTCAGGAAAATGCTGCGTTTACTGACGAGTTCCGCTGAGAACTGACGCCAGGTTGCAAATCGACGTCCTACATAGGCCACCGTTCCGTACACGGCGCATGCGCCGCCCATCACGGTTTCTGCCTTCCAAGACAGGGAGGTGGCGCCGCCCTTAGTGAAACACTGCTGGCAACGATATATCGCAATCGAGGCCACACCGAAGAACGTTCAGTTTTGATGCGAGATAATACAGGATTCCACGTCTTGCTAAGAGGAAACCCATTGTCTCTGTTGATTAAATTATCAGCCAACCTAATTTCAATCGCCTCTTTATAGACACTGTTCCAAAAACCGTAAATGTTGGCAACTACCACAGTTTCATCAAATTTCACACTGCGTCCCTCATTTAGGCAGTGTTCTGCTACCGCCGATTTTCCGGCTGTTGTAGCCTCGTATGACGGCGATGTTCCACACACCTGTCATGCACTGTGCAAATAGAACGGCCAATGTAAGCTTTCCCACATTGACACGGAATTTTGTACACACCGGCTATCCTAAGCCCGAAATCATCTTTCACAGAGCCCTAATCTTAGAAGGTGGACGGAACACACTCTTAATGTTAAAATTCCTTAAAATTCATCCAATCTTAAATGATAAGCCTCCAGCATAAGGAAGAAAGGCCACATATCTATGTTCCTCTTCAGAATACTACCTAAATGATGGACACAGTATGAAATTTTTTGAAACTGTGGTAGTTGCCAACATTTCCGGTTTTTGGAACAGTGTCTATAAAGAGGCCATTGAAATTAGGTTGGCTGATAATTTAATCAACAGAGACAATGGGTTTCCTCTTAGCAAGACAAGGAATCCTGTATTATCTCGCATCAAAACTGAACGTTCTTGATTGCGATATATTGTTGCTAGCAGTGTTTCACTAAGGGCGGCGCCACCTCCCTGTCTTGGAAAGCAGAAACCGTGATAGGCGGCGCATGCGCCGTGTACTGAACGGTGGCCTATATAGGACGTCGATTTGCAACCTGGCGTCCGCACTGACAATCCCCTTCCCCTAGCCCGAGGTGGGGTCGCTATAGGCCACCTCAGGCATCTCCCTGTCCGGCCACAACCCCTCCTCAATGACCCGACCGAACACCTTCCCCTCAGCCTATTTTTTCCCTCCCTCACCATCACCTGTGCCACTATCTATATCTGCCCCGCAGCTCCTCTCCCCTTTGACTTCATTTCCCATGTTGACCATACCTTCTCCACTTATGTGATCGCCGCTGACCTCAACATCCACAGCTGTGACCCTGCCACCCTTCGGCGGTGGCATCAGTTCCTTGCCACCCTCCATGGTGACCTTGTTCCTCTCCCACAGCACACCCGTCCTGAAAGTAACTCCACTCTCGATGTTATCCTCACTTCCTCCAACCTCCTTGGTCGCATTGCCATTGATGTCCTCGACCCGTCGGTAGTGACCATCTCCCTGTTCTTCTCACCATCTCCTCTACCCGTCCCGCCGCTGCAGCCACCTGCCCAGCTGCCCCTCCAAAGTCTGTCCATGACTACCACCGTGCCAATTGGGAAGACTACCGGGAATCCATTGCCTTACAGGTCGAAAGCCACCCCCTCACCTTTCACCACCCTGATGACATCACCCATGCCTCTTCCTTCCTTCAGAAGACCATCACTGACGCTGTGGAGGCTCATGTCCCTACTTAACTCATCCACCCTCACCGCCCTACACTTCCTCCACAGGTCGTCCTTCTTCTGCATGAATCCCGCAGGCTCTACCGCTCCTTCCTCCGCACTCATGACCAGGATACTCTCACCCGCCACCGGCAATTACAGCGACATGTCCGGAACCTCCTTACAGGAAAGAAACGCCAGGACTGGCGCCAGAAATGCACACGCCTGAACTCCACCCTTCCTGTCAACTCCTCCAAGTGCTGGTCAGCCTTCCACTGCCTTACTGGTAGCCATCTCACCCCGCATTACCCCATCCTCCATGACGATCGACCCTTTCCTGACAACCTCAGTAAGGCTAACCATCTTGCTTCCCACCTATCCGAGGTCTTCTCCATTCCTGACGATCCCCATTTTGATTACTCCCTCTTCCCCACTGTCCTTGACTGCACTGACACCTCTGTCCCCCCGCTCGCCCCTAGCTTCCAGTACTTGGATCGGTTACCCCCCTCAGACATCAACACTCCCATCACCACACAAGACATCACACTCGTCCTCCACTCCTAACGCAACACCGCCCCTGGTCATGATGGCGTCACCTACCGTCACCTCAAGGAATCCCCTCCATACTTCCTGTCTGTTCTTGCTATCCTGTACAATGTCCTCCTCTCCACTGGATTTTACCCTGACCTGTGGAAGACTTCCCATGTCCTGCTGTTCCCTAGACCTAACAACCCCCCTCTCTGTTACCTCTTCGTATAGTCCAATCTGCCTCACCTCCGTGTTTAGTAATGTCTTTGAGGCCATCCTCTCTCGCCGTATTCACCGCCACCTTAACCAGCACTGCCTCCTTCCTCTTACCCAATGTGGCTTCCAGCCTTCCTTCTCTGCCGACGACCAGCTCCTTAAACTTACCAATCTTCTTTCCCTCCAACTTAACTCCCGTCGCTCCACTATCTTTGTTTCCCTTGATCTCCAGAACGCCTATGACCGTGTCTGGCATCCTGGGCTCCTCTTCAAACTCCAGACCTATGCTCTCCCCATCAACTTCGTCCATCTTGATGCTTCCTTCCTCTCCCATCGTCCCTCCTATGTGACTTTCCACAATTCCAACTCCCGTATTTTTTACCCCTCTGCCGGCGTTCCCCAAGGTTCTGTCCTTTCCCCTCTCCTTTATCTCCTGTACACTGCTGATATGCCCAAACCTCCCCCTCCTGTTCATCTTCTCCAGTTCGCTGATGACACCGCCTTCCTAGCCCTTTATCCTACCCTTCAACGGTCTCAACGTACCCTCCAAACCCACCTTGACCAATTCACCGCTTAGTGCAACCAGTGGTTCCTCCGTGTTAATCCCTCCAAGACCCAGGCGATCATCATAGGTCGCACCACCCGCTGCTTCCGCCTCCATGATTTCTACCTCACCATTTATGACCGTCCTATCCACCTCACTCCTACCCTCAAATACCTTGGCCTCACAATCGACCACCACCTCACCTGGACTCCCCATCTCCTTACCATCCAAAACAAAGCTCACAACTGCCTCCGCCTCCTGAAACTCCTGTCCGGCTGGACATGGGGTCTGCATCCTTCCACCATCCTTCACACCTACAAATCAATGATCCGCCCCATCCTTTGTTATGCCAGTGTCGCTTGGATTTCTGCCCCTCCTCGGTTCTATAAAGCCCTCCAAATCATCAAACACCATGCACTCCGCCTCACCTTCTGCATCCGCCTTCCGTCCCCCATGCGCATCCTCTACGACCTCATCCCCTTCCCCCACCTTCTCCTTTTCCTTGAACACATCCGCACACTATATATTGTCCGCCGCCTTGATCCCCCTCACCCTCTGGTGTCTCCCTTCCTCTCCACCCCCAAACAGTTGCCACGCCTTTACCGTTGTGTCCCTCCCTCTCTCCATCTCCACTCCCTCCATCTCCTTTCCCAACACAACTTCCACAATCTACCCCTCCCAGATGATGAGCTTCGCCCTGACATCTACCCTTCCTACCAACTCTAACCCCCTCTTCCTGCCTCCTCCTCAGGGCTCCCTCTCCTCCCCCTCCCTCCTTATGAGCGGCTTTCCCCTCCTACTCCCCCTCCATCTCTTATGCCTCCTTTCAGTGTCTCTGCACTCCCTCCTGCCCTGTCTTCCCTTTTCCTCTCCCGCCCCATGTGTCTCCTGCCTCTTCGTGAACCCACAGTTGCCCCTCTTCTCTTCATCCCGCCGCTTCCCCAGCTGCCCCATGCTCTCCCCTCCTTTTCCATCCTCTCTGACCTTTCCCTCGGCAGGTCCCACCTGGTAGTTTTATTCTTCATGTGTGCTCCAAGTGGGTTTTAAGTGTGTTGTTTCGGAGTGTTTTTAATACTGTGGTCCAACTTTTAACCTGTGCATGCGCATTCAGTGTCTTCGCTGTGTTTTAAGAATCGCCAACTGTGTTTTTTAACTTTCTGGTGACTTTTTTAACTGTCCCCCATGTACGTCTACATGTCAGTGTATTTTTACCTCCATTGTCTCCCCTTACTCTGTTTTATGTTCCCTTTTTTTATCTTCTTGTGTATGTATCATTTTATTCTAGTTTTAGTTATCGTGTCACTCGGCTGAAGAGCGGCGGATTGTGCCGCTACCCATATGGGGCAGGGGAATGAAATCACAATAAAGAAAAACAAAACCTGGCGTCAGTTCTCAGCGGGACTCATCAGCAGAAGCAGTATTTTCCTGAAGATGGCGACCAGTTGGATCGCCGAAATATCGAGTCAAGTTGATTTTAGGATCCGGCAGCAAACCCGAAGAGACTTTCAAGACTTATTACGCCGGGAAAGCCTACGTAATCACACTCACTAAAATGCCTTTTACCTTGGAGCAAATACTCTTAATGTGAGGGGTCCAAGTTATCTTCTCATCCAAGGTTACCCCTAGATATTTCACTGTCCCCTTCACAGGTAGAGTCACTGTGCAAGACTGAGAGTCTGTCTGTGTGCTTCCAGGAGACAATGCGCCTGTTCCCGGTGATCTTCGCGCTGCCGCGGGCGCTGGACGAGGACGTGCGGCTGTCCAGCGGCCGGCTGCTGGCGCCTCGCGGCAGCTCTGTGGTGGTGGTGCCCTACCTGACGCACCGGCTCGCCCGCCACTTCCCGCGGCCGCACCACTTCGACCCGGACCGCTTCCTCGGCGCCGAGCGCCACCCTTACAGCTACGTGCCATTCGGCGCGGGCCGCCGCAACTGCCCCGGAGGCCGCTACGCACTGCTGCTGATGTCTGCGCTGCTCGCCACATTGCTGCGGCGCTTCCAGGTGCTGCCAGTATCCTCTAGGCAGGAGCTGGAGCGCATCTCCGTCTCGGTAGTGCAGCGCCCGCTGCACGCCGTGCGTCTCAGATTCTTGCCGAGGACCTGAGTGACTCCCCCTCCTGTGCTCGAGGCTCGGATCTCCCGAGACAGTGAGGCTGAGCAACCACGACTGCACCCAGCCGACAAAATCCCGAGACATATAGCGGTCCTGGCACGCGTCCATTGCAACCTGACAAACCGCCATCTGCTGTCTCCTCCTACCGTCCCATCAGCCTTACCTTGCTCTTCAGCAAGGTCCTGGAATCTGTCCTTACCCAACGCATCCATCAGCATCTCCGCCAGCACCACCTCCTTCCTGCTACCCAGTGTGGCTTTCGACCATCCTTCTCCGCCGATGACCTTCTCCTTCACCTCACTCGTCTCCTCTCCGAACAGCTCAACTCCCGTCAATCCGCCATCTTCCTCTCCCTCGACCCTGAGCGTGCTTACGACCATGTATAGCATTCCAGTCTCCTCTTCAAGCTCCAAACCTTTGCCCTTCCTATCCAATACGTCCGTCTGATCGGGCCCTTTCTTTGCCAACGTCCTTCCTATGTCACCATCCATAACACGGATTCCTACACCTTATACCCCTCTGCCGGTGTGCCCCAAGGTTCCGTCCTCTCCCCTCTTCTCTAACTTCTGTATACGGCAGACATGCCACCGCCTCCACCCCCATCCACCTTCTCCAGTACGCCTATGACACCACCTTCCTTGCCATCACCCCACCCTGTACCACTCCCATCACCTTCTCCAATCCCATCTTGACCGGTTCACCACTTGGTGCAACCAGTGGTTGCTCAAGGTCAATCCTTCCAAAACCCAGGCGATCATTATAGGCAAAACCACCCTTTCCTTCCGTCTCCTCGACTTCTATATCACCATTTATGGCCGTCCTATCACCCTCACCCTCACCCTCAAGTACCTTGGCGTCACCGTAGACTGTCGCCTCTCCTGGACCCCCCATCTGCGGACAATCCAAGTCGAGGCACACTCCCGCCTCCGTCTCCTTGAGCTCCTTTCTGGCCGCACATGGGGTCTGGACCCCTCCACCATCCTCCACACCTATAAATCCCTCATCTGCCCTATCCTCTGCTACACCCACTGTGCATGGATCTCCCCCCTCCAAACTTTTACAAATCCCTTCAAATCCTAGAACGCCGTGCGCTCTGCCTCGCCTATCGCATCCTTCTCCACTCCCCCATCGGATCCTGTATGATCTTATTCCATTCCTACACCTCCTTCTTTTCCTCGAACGGATACAGATCCTCTACACCTGCCGTAAACTTGACTCCCTCACCTGCTTGTCTCTTTCATCCTTTCCCACCCCCATCCTCTGCCGTGCCTGTATTCCCATGTCCCACCTGCTCTCCATCTCTCCACTCTCCATACCCTCGCCCAAGGTGGCTTCCACCAACTCTCCCTCCCTGATGATGCCCTCATCCCCTCCATCTACTCCTCCTACCAACTTTGATCCTTCCCTTCTGCGCCCTGTGTTTTCTTCCTTAGGGCACCCTTTCTCCCTCCTCCCTTCCTCCCCCCCTCCTCCCCCGGGCTTCCCATACCCCAATATCTTATTTCCTCCCCCTCCCATCTCCTCTGCCACTGGCATCTACACCCTCCCCTCTCCATCCTCCCCCACCTTTTCACCTTTTGGCAGGTCCCCGGACTCGTACACGTAAAGTGAACATTCGCGCGCTGGAGATTGTCGCCAGTGTTTTGTGTGTGCCATCGTGTTAGTGATTTAGTGTTTCGTCATTTGTGCTCCTTCGTTCACGTGTGCTGTTTCTGTCGTCTCTGTTAGTGCCCGAGTGCTGAACGATTTTCTTTGGACGTTGCACGTGTGAACGACTTCATGTATTTTTAAATTTGTGTGTCTACTGTTGTCTATCCACCGTGTTGATTCGTTTTTCGATGTCTCCACTTGTAATAAATGTATTACCTGTGGCCGAAGAGTAGCGTAGTATTGCTGCTGCCGGCCTACCTTTGTATAAAGTGTCAAAATAACAGTAAAGAAGAAAGAAAAAAAAGCGTCCATTTGCACACGACCGAGACGGCCGCTTGCGGCTGTATGCGGCCGTTTGACGGACGGATCCCAATGGAATGGGATTAGTCGGACGTAGTCGTTACAAGCGAGTGCCTGTGTTGCTCGTGCCTGGGCGTGTTTCGCACTTGTCGCACTGTGGACCTAGGGAAGCTTATAGACCTTGTGGATGAGAACAGGTCACTATGGAACATGCAAGTAATAAATACCACCACCGCGACTTACAAAGGAAACTGTGGTTGAAAACTGCGGACATGCATGTGTAAGCTAAGCGAAATCGCCAATATAATGTAGCAAAAGACATAACACTGTGTCATCAGATTTATTGTATATGTGATACACGTCGTGCACTGTATTAGTTTGCCCCATAAGTTCTGGTGGTGCCGGCTGGTGTGGCCGAGCGGTTCTAGGTGCTTCAGTCTGGAACCGCGCGACCGCAGGGTCCTGCCTCGGGCATGGATGTGTGTGATGTCCTTAGGTTTAAGTAGTTCTAAGTTCTAGGGGGCTGATGACCTCAGATGTTAAGTCCCATGGTGCTCAAAGCCATTTGAACCAGTTCTGGTGGTTTTTATTTTTCAAGTTCAAGTATTCGCATAAATAAACGAAAAATAACAAGTGTATCAATGGTGTATTCTCCGTTGTTGTTCAAAACTTCTTACCAACATCGAACAAGCTGTTTAATGCCTCGATGGTAGAAATCACCTGATTTTCACTCGAAAAAATCGTCCAGTGAATACTTCATTTCCACGTCATTATCGAGCGTAACACCAAGCAATACGTTCGACAGGGATCGGAGGAGATGGAATTCCGCGGGCTTCAAGTCGGGAGAATACGGAGGATGTGGCAGCACTTCCCAGCCGAGAGTTAGAATGGATTCCTTGGCGAAGTGAGGCCGTTGTCGCGTTGCAGAAAAAAAGCCGTCGCCCGCTCATCAGGTCTTTGTTGTTGGTTAGCGTTGTTGAGTCACTGCATTTTTTTGGACGCGAATTTCCGCATTCAAGCTTTTGTTCCTACCAAGCAATTCGTGGAAGATCATGCATGTATTTTAGAGCAAAACTGCCGTCTTTAAATTGCTTAAACCGTTTGTGAGCTGTCGTAAGACTCCACAAACCTCTCGGGCAGTTTTTGTGGCTTTGACACTTCGGCAAAAAGCAGAACGTATCGGAAATGCTGTTCTGTGTCGAAGTGACACTCCATTTTAATGCCCTTAAAGAACGCACTGCATCAGCATAAAACACTAAACATGCTGACAGTTGAGCAGATAATTCTCTGTCGAACACCAAAAAATGCATTGCCAAAATATTTTTTTCGCGTGAAGTATTTAAAAGCAAAATTGAGAAGAACTTAAAGACGCTCGACAGCCTGTCTTGACTACGTGTATGGGGTCTTCTTAGTGTGGCGCGGTGAGAGAAAAGTGCAGATCTTCGAAAAAACACATATTTTTACTTTTTTCTAGTATTCTATTGAATTCTGTGCTCTTTTTGTACATTGAAGATCGATTCAGAAATACTTTCAAAAATTGTAGAATCTTTATTTAAAATCAAAAGTGAGAACACCTTAAAGTATAATTTCACCTTATGTATGCTCTAAAGTACTCAAACCGCTTACATTCGTGCACTTCACGTGAGCGAAAGAACGCCATATATTTTTCTCGGCTGGAACACGCTGCACTGACACCGCAGTTTTCGCCGCAGAAGCTTATCTTTTTGTCGATTGTGTCAGCTGGCAGGTGAATGGAGCTGTTGGTTCTTCCCCCTTCTTGTCAACTACGACGTTGTTTAACAGGCACATACATTTCAGTGCAATGTCAAAATGATCAGGCTTGTCAGTTTCAACGCCGTTTTGCAGCAATCTCCATTAAATATTCATTTTTATAAACGCATACTCTATTAATTTTCGAGGCTTCGAAAGAGACCTGTTGAAAGTAGTTTGCATTGGTCACTGGAAACGGCATCATCAGGTAAATCTTAAGTTCAACTGCCTCGCGACTGACTGTTGCCGCTCGTGTATCGGATGTTACTCGACTGCAGTGGCTTAGCTTCATCGGTCATCCTCGGTCATCGATCATATGGACAACCTGGTCATAGTCGAACGAGTGCGCTCCTGGCTGCACCTGCCTTCCATGCTCTGGTCTGAGTTTCAGTGGTACAGTGCGAAGTCTCAAGCCCTACACAAGCGGCTTTCTTGTGTCACTGACGACTCGTGGTGATGACGTAGTGCCACAAGCGAAACTAAAGGCGTGTGTCCGCTAGCAACTAACTTAGGCAAGTAACTTCTGCAAGCACTTACCGAGATGTTTAGATTAGGAGAAAAACTTGCTCAAGTTTACTTCTGCTTGTCACTTCGGCAAGTTAATTACAGGAACTTCCAGCAAGTGTTTGCAGAAGCCTTTACACTGGAGCTGCGCCGTGGGACAGGCAATCGAAAGTTAACAGTGTCGTGGTTAAAAATAGAGCAGCCACCACTTTTGTTGCATTATTATCACTGAAGAAAATTCGTTACGACAAACAAAAATTAAGAAAAATAGATATGTTTGGTTGAAGAAATCGATACAGCAGCGACATATTTATCTTCCCAAGAAACACTATTGAACTGCATGAAATAAAAGACGGGATTTCGCTCACATTAGAAGCTTTTTAAGAATTTCGTATACTAGTTTCGAAAAGTAGATGCAAAAATGCGACAATGTATACGACAAAGAGGTGGCCTTTTAATCACTCTTCGATTTTCATGGTGTCGCGTTCCATCCATGTAACTAATTAAATAGCAGTTGTTTCTTTTCCAAACGCTTCTCGCTTCTTTTATTTGTAAAGCTTCTTCAGTGGCCTGTAATACATGTTTCTTATTATACATATAATAAATGTATGATGAAGTAGTTAGAATATGTCACATTTTCTCATGTTTTCCTCTTGTTTTTCAGATTAGAAACAACTATTGTAGCTCAAATATGGTGATGTTAAATTATCGTTTGGTGTTACTTACGATTTCCAGTGTTGTTAGTCCATATGTGTGGTCCTGGAGATGTGTTCATTCGGTCCCCATGCTCCAGTTGGCCGATTTCCGGCTTTTCTTCAACTGCATTTGTTATAACACATCCCTTGCACTTTTCATTGTGTGTTTAATATGTGTGTGTTTACAGAATGTAGTGTTGCCATTGCCAGCTGTCGCTATGTGTTTCTCTCTCGTCTTTTTTGTAAGTGAATATTTGTTTGTGTGTGTGTATGTGTGTGTGTGTGTGTGTGTGTGTGTGTGTGTGTGTGTGTGTGAGAGAGAGAGAGAGAGAGAGAGAGAGAGAACGAGAAAAAAGCGGGAGGGGAAAATTCAGTAATTGTACGATCTGGTTATGTTTCAGATTTCTGTTTGTAATTATTTTTGTGGCTAACATGGTCAAGTAGTTTTTGTTTATATTTATTTGATCATTAATTATTGTAATTTCTTTCTCATTGCAAGGGCATTTTGTATGTGAACGTATTCTCGTAATGGCTGGGGTTTCTTGTTGTGATTGTTCGCTCTAATAATTTTCATGCCTTGTTCCATGCTGGATGTTCATGTCCATGTTTTATCTGGTGTTTGGCATAAATAGAATGACTGTTTTCATACTCCTTCGATTTTATTTATTACTCTTCTTTCAAATGGAAGACGTTTATGTTTATGACAACACTAAAAAATAATATAAAATTTATAAACGTCTATCCTGCCATTCTACTTCCCCTTACGATCAAACAGAGTGATTCGTAAATTAATTTCGCATTCCTTGGTTGTTCCAGTGGTATATTTGGTTTGCCCATTTGTCTTTTAAACACTGGCATCTTCGTACCGGCATTCAATACACAGAACTACTTAAAGTCTGTAATAAGTTCCAACAACTGGAAAGTTCGCAAGTACTTGCAGAAAAATACAAGAAACTGTATCCAGTAACTTTCGGAAACTACTTCTGCGAGTTGACGTAACTTGATAACCTGCAGTGGAGCCACGGGCTAACGTTCATCCTGGACCCCGCACTCGGTGGCACAGCGCGAATATTAACGATATATTGTAGGTTTGCTGATGAACGATCTCAGGTTGATGGCATTCTTTCGCCAACTGCATCAACCATCTGCACCATCATGTCATTTATGTGTATCTTCGCCTACATCTAAATATACACTCTGCAAATCACATTTAAGTGTCTGGCAGAGGGTTCATCGAACGACCTTCACAATTCTCTATTACTCCAATTTCGTACAGCACCCGGAAAGAACGAACACCTATATCTTTCCTTACGAGCTCTGATTTCCCTTCGTCATGGTGGTCGTTTCTCCCTATGTACGTCGGTGTCAACAAAACATTTTCGAATTCGGAGGAGAAAGTAGGTGATTGGAATTTCGTAAGAAGATTCCGCAGCAACTGAAAACGCCTTTGTTTTAATGATGTCAACCCCCAATCATGTATCATTTCTGTGACACTCTCTCCCCTATTTCGCGATAATAGAAAACGCGCTGCCCTTCTTTGAACTTTTTCGATGTACTCCGTCAATCCTATATGGTAAGAATCCCACACCGCGCAGCAGTATTCTAAAAGAGGACGAACAAGCGTAGTATAGGCAGCAGTCTCCTTAGTAGATAACTAAAGAACTCTGTGTCTTTCTGGACCACACACACAAGGATCAATTCTGAGTCCCCTTTTCTGCTCAGTGTACACTGCCGATGTAGAAAAGCTATTCGTACTTGCAACTAAAATCCTACAGCTCGCAGCTCATATCTGTATCTATACACCATCGACAATTTTCAGAGTATCACTATTGCGCTTGGAGCAGGCTGTCGAAGTAATGGTTCAAAATGGCTCTGAGCACTATGGGACTTAACATCTCAGGTCATCAGTCCCCTAGAACTTAGAACTACCTAAACCTAACTAACCTAAGGACATCACACACATCCATGGCCGAGGCAGGATTCGAACCTGCGACCGTAGCAGTCGCGCGGTTCCAGACTGAAGCGCCTAGAACCGCTTGGCCACCACGGCCGGCGCTGTCGAAGTAATCTCAGAATGGTTATAAGGAGCTAGACATAGCTTCTCAGACATGAAATCATCGGCTGTCATCTTCATAAGAAGTCAGTGTAACAATAAAACACTCTCACTTCCTCTAGGACCATATATCATTCATATCAAAAGATCACCAAAGTAACTAGGTGTTTACGTAGACAGCAGAATGACATGGCTCGAACATAGTCGGGAGCAAACGTAGTGGTGTTCCTCTGTACTGCGGCTACATTCCTTCGGTAGAGAATTATGGTAGCATTTTGCATTGTGATGCTCCAAAGTGTTTCCTGAAACAAATTGACACCGTGCAGTGATGAGCTACTAAAATATGTTTGGGCGCTATGAATTCCACCCTGATGAATTTGCTATCTTACAATACGTTAGTTCGTCCAGTCTTAGAGTACTGTTCGCCTGTATGGGACCCTTACCAGTTAGGTCTGATTCAAGAGATTGAGAAGTTCCAAAGAAGAGCGGCAAAATTCGTGACTGGTACATTTAGCCATCGCGAGAGCGTTACAAATCTCATAGAAAGTTAGAAGTGGGACACATTTGCAAGTAGACGACGCGCTAAACAGAACAGGCTGCTCACTAAATTCCGAAATCCAATCTTCGCCGAGGATGTAGAGCATATATCATTACCACCAACTTTCAAATCGCGTAATGATCACCATTCAAAGATAAGGGAGATAAGAGCTCGTACTGAGGCGTTCAGATAGTCGTTTTTCCCTCGCGCGATCCGCGAGTGGAACAGAGGGGGGGAAATATGACTTTGGCGCGAATTGTGCCCTCCGACACACACCGCTTGGTGGCTAGCGGAGTATATATGTAGATGTAGATGTAGTCAAAGAAATGCAGTTGGAAATTCGTAGACATCTATTAACTCAGAATTTTATATTTCGCCAGTTGCTGTTTCACAGTATCCGGGGTTATAAAGCGGGGCAAAGAAGTACTTGTATCAGCCGCCAGATATAGTCATCAACAATACGCCATTCCGCTCATACTGAACCATATGATACCTCCGCTGTTCAAAGTTGAGTATGAAACCCTCTGCTATAAATCATATGTAGTATAAGGGTGTATGTAGTTCAATGGAAAAGAAGTAAGTAAATTGTTCGTTATTTCAAAAGTAGTCGCCATAACTGTTAACGCGGTTATCCTACTGCGAGAGCGAGGTGGCGCAGTGGTTAGCACACTGGACTCGCATTCGGGAGGACGACGGTTCAATCCCGTCTCCGGCCATCCTGATTTAGGTTTTCCGTGATTTCCCTAAATCGTTTCAGGCAAATGCCGGGATGGTTCCTTTGAAAGGGCACGGCCGATTTCCTTCCCCATCCTTCCCTAACCCGAGCTTGCGCTCCGTCTCTAATGCCCTCGTTGTCGACGGGACGTTAAACACCACTAACCTAACTAACCTATCCTACTGCGAGACAAGACCAACGCCTTCATGGAAAAATCTTGGCCTACGGAATCATGATTGTACCCAGGCGAGCGCCTCTTCGTCCTAGGTAAATCGACGGCCACAAATAGGACACACCCAAAAGTTGCCAGTGTTGTTTCGAGTACACTGCAGAAGTTTCATTGGGACGTCCTCCATACAGTCTGGATCTCTCCCGCTTCGATTACCACATTTTTGGGGCCCTGAATAATGACATCTGTGGCCATCGTCATGCTTTGTGTGAAGAGCTGCACGTCTGGGTACAATCGTGGTTCCGTAGGGAACCGCAAACATTTTTCCATGAAGACACTGACCCCCTTGTCTTTCGGCGGGATAAATGTGTTAAAAGTTATGGAGATTACTTTTGAAATACTAAACAATTTACTCACTTTTTTTCATCTCTCTTTTTCATTCGACTGCTTCTTATATATGAGGCAATTCTGCTATAGAGAAACCAAATATCATTCAACGTATTTTTACAGAGTTTGCGACAACGATACCTATATGCACTGGCGGAACTGAATCGATTGATGTAAAAGGATTAGCATTCTTCTGCCCCTCTACGGAAACAGGACCAACTTAAGCCTAGTTTACACGACACTAGGTTGCAGGCCACTGCGCTACCGACCACTGCGCATGCGCGCCGTGCGTTTTGCGCAACTCGGTGGTGAAACTGAACATTTTCGGCGTGTTCCAACTTTGGCGACACTAGTTGCATGAGTTTTGAGGCTGTGTGTATTCGTAGAGTGAAGAGGAACTGAAATATGAAGTGGGGAGCGGAGAATAACGTTCGCTTTTTGGATATCTATGCTTTGCTTAGGTGTTTGTGGGATTTCAGTGATGCTGATTACAAAAATAAGCAACATATTGCTGCACCTGAGACCTTTACATGCGATAAGAACATAGATAGTTTGACAATATCTGAGCTGCAGGGCGAAATTTATTGAATTAGGAGCATATATACAACTGAATTAAGAAAAATACAAGCAAATTGTAATTCTAGCTGTGGAAATGCTCTCGTCTACACGACTAAAATCCCATCGAGTTGGCCGACTCTCTTTTTTTATGAAATATTGTCGACAGGAGGGAAGGCTATACAAATTCAAGAAGCTGCATTCTTTATTCAATGCTCATCTATTTAAAACGACGCTGCAGTGCTCCCCATTCACATATGTTAGAATTTTGAAATATTGCCACTGTAGAGATCTGTCTTCAAGAGAGTAGTTTGCAAACCATTCTCTTCTTAATGAAGCCTGCTTCGAATAATTATTGTTGCTAATGTTAATCATTATTACTGTTAAGGTTAATAATGATTGGTGTTAATGAAATAGCGTCATCACCAACTGAAACCGTATCTTATAGCATGCCAAGTGTTCTCGATTGTAGTGCACGCAATATGATACTTAATTTCAGTTCTGGCGACAGTGCTTCAAGCATTACAGTACCTTTATTCCTTATCGCATATTTAACACTATTTAGACGAAACGCAAACAGTTCCGGTGACATTCTAAGATAACTGAAAGAACTTCTTGGATCTTCGTTAAAAATTATTTCAGCAAGGATGCTAAGCAACCGAACTGACGTTTTTTTTTTTTTTTCATCCAGCCATGAATCGAAACACGTTTCTTATTTTTTTCTTTTGCAGCGATTCCACGCAACAAGCTTTAACTCCATCTTACTCCTATACTAATCACACAGCAGCATCATGTCGCTCTTCGTATACCTACAGAAGCTACCAAATTACACCTGCGGACCAGTTTTTATTTTTTGCTCTGAGAAAAAGAAAGCACACTGAAATCGAAAAGATCAAAGCATGAATTATTCCACGGAAACTAGGAGAGAATGCTGGTATTTAGAAATACAACCACCAGGGTGTAGTCAAATAGTGCAATTCAATTATGGGGGAATGCTAGTGGTGACGCGGCTTGGAGAATCTACTACAGCGCCCCCTGCGTAATATTCATCTAGTTATATGTACTGATACTCCCTTAAATGTCGTGTGGTAATTTCTCCACACTTCTGAGAGCTGAAAGAATATAAGAAGTGTCGTCGAAATATTTCGAAACCACATTTATTTTCGCAAGAAAATATACAAAAGAACACACAAACACATCAGATAATATTAAGAAGTACTAAATGGCACGAAAAACTACGTGTCTCCTTCAAAAGAGCCGAATTTTTCGCTGTTGAAATACTCGTCGCTAAAAGATGTTTTTCGTCTTTGGACACTCTTATTTATCCGGAGTGTAGGATTTTTGTTTGTTCTTCCAGTTTACCTCAAGGAAAGGCGAAATTATTGAAGAATAGAAGATGTGCGATCAACAACCAACTTAGCGTCAGACTTGGGGATCCCGTAGTAGGATAAGTGAATGAGATACGTCATCTCAGAATGAAAATAACGAGTGATTAAGAAAAGAGGACGTAAGAAAAAGACTAATACGTTTTCATATATCCGATCTCTCCTGTGGGGAAAATACTCGTAGGAAAAATAATAAAGTTAATATGCAAACTTTGCAATATTTCACGAATACAAACGCCAATAATAAAACAAAGAATGAGAATTTGTCACTGCGCAACTACGTTGATTGTCTTTTCGTCTCATGGATGTAGTGAACCACCCAAGTTTTGTCGCCATCTACAAAAAAATGAAGAAATTATTTGCGTTACAGTTACTCGACAGTTTACGGTGAAGACGAGATTCTGTTGACTTTATGTTGATCCGTGATCTGAGTGCGAAGTGTACTCAGACCTGTTTGTCCTTCAATCCTCTTCATCATCTAATCAGTCAACATTTGAGGACGCTAACTCCTTTGTTCAACATAAAAATTCGTTCTACTAGCTTTAAATTCACTTCACCACTGGCTCTCGTTGTACTCATTCATCAGATAACCGTCGTAAATACTTTGATATCGTTAAAAATCTGGAATGGCACCATTTCCTTTACGAGAGGAAGCTGTATTACGCTCTTCACTTCGCAGCTGGCAGGATTCGGAATAGAGACAAGCATTTCAACACAGCAAGGCAACAAGACTTTTCAACAGACTCAGAGAAACGAGTGTGCATTCCTTTGTCGACATCAAGTGCCAATCAACCTGCTTGCGGCACGCAATATTTGGGCGTACCGTAGCATGGAATCGTTAATTTTCATGCTAAAGTACTGTATTAGTTGCAAACGGTATTGGGGGTTTTCATGCAATCACAGCAACAATAAGTAGATATATACTGCAAAACGTAGTTACTTAGGGAAACGTAAAAGACTTTCTGTGGAACAAAAGGAACCGAAAATATTTTTGTGATGGAGCCGGAAATTTATCTATGTTAAATGAGAACGATAACATGCACTGAATGGGTCTTCTGTCAACAAACTACAGTATCTGATTTCAGTAACAGCTTCTTAACATTTTACCTACGTTAAAGAACATACTCTTCAGAGAGATGTGGTGTTATTATTAGCAAAGGGCACCTGCAACTTAAAACTGAATTCCCATAACTCTAAATGGAGCTCATTGTAAAATTAAAAAAAAATTTAATTATCGGTAGCGGTACAGTGATTTTCAGTGTGTTTATTAGCACTATAGAAACATGAAGAGCACTGTGTAATGCACGAAACAGGATGTAGCATAATTTTAAATTGTGTAGCGGGATGATGCACATAAATCTCAAAAATAGCGATACGTTTTGTAAATTATAGGCTACATTTTACACAAGATACCCTACAGTTTGCCATGCGAGGAGCTGCCCATTTGGATAGGGTTATAATGTACCAGGTAACATTCTCAGGATAACCATATCTGCTAGGAACAACGAAGAGACCTGGTTCGTAAGTCTTGTCATGTTGTAAGCCTGTTCAAGTGGGCAGTCACACAACCAACTGAAAAGTAAGCTATGTTAAACATAGCTTTTAATTTAAAGGATTAATTGCCATATTTAAGATCCATACCTGAGTGTCAGTCTGCTATAGAATTTAATAGTGTGCGACATCTTGCCCCTCACATGACTTAATGAAAGCATTGGATCAAGGCAATCAGGCAGATGCATTGTTTCCCGATTTCTGGAAAGCATTTAACTCAGTACCACATGTATCCTTATAGTCAAAAATATAATCTTATGGGCTATGAGGTGAAATTTGTGACTGGATTGAGGATGTTTTGGCAGAGAGGACGCAGATGGAGATTCATTGTCAGATGTAGAAGTAACTGGAGGTGTGTCCCATGGAAGTGTGTTGGTATCCATGCTATTCATGTTATATGTTGCAGCAATTTTAATAGTAATTTCAGACTTTTTTGCACATGATGCAGTGATCCATAATGAAGTACTGTCTGCAAGAAGCTGCATAAATATTCAGCCAGATCTTGAAAAGAATTTGAAGTGGTGTAAATATTGGCAGTTTGCTTTCAATGTTCAGAATTGTAAAACTGTTCACTTCACAAAAAAGACCTAATATCCTATGAGTATAATATCAATGAGTCACAATTAGCATCTGTACACTCGTACAAAAACCTGGATGTTGCACTTTATAGGTGTATGAGATGGGACAACCACATAGCCTCAGTCATGGATAAAACAGGTGGTAGCTTCAGTTAATTTGTAGAATATTGGGAAAGGCAATCAGTTGACAAAGGAGGTTGCTTATAATGGGAAGAAAAACTAATAACTGGTACAATGGGATGTGCCCTCTGCCATGTACTTCATGGTGGTTTTTGAGAGTATAGATGAAGACATTAATGAAGACATGCACTGTCAGAACAGACAAACTATGAGACATTGAATAATGTAAGACAGAAAGGGAAAAAGTGTTCACTAAGAGAAAAAAGTGACAGAAACTTGAAGGAAAAAAGAAAACAGCATTTCCCCTATTTACACTCTCACATAGCTGTAGTTTTCAGACCTGTGTTCACAGTCATAATACTAAGTCAGATATTTGATGATGGAAAGTGTACACTTCAGTGGCATATTGTATATGTTATGACATTATCGAAGTTGTAAGAATCTGTTACTATTGTAGTTCTTAATTTGATCGCATGGCACATGTTTTTCTCATATACCTATGTGTAGCAAGATTTTTAGGATCAATAAAAATTAAATCAAATCAAATTTTCATAAGCATATCAATTATCAATGTAATGCTAAAGCAATGTACTATTTGCTGATATAAAAAGTTGTTGCTATTGTATTGAAGTATTTTATACAATATTGTATTATTGTTATTAAAACTGTACATATCAGTGGCATATTAATAAAAAATGTAGGTGGATGCAAGTAACATTTGTGGGGTATATTGTTATTTCTACTGTATTTTATTGATTTATAGACAAGATTAGCATGTAGTCTTGGTTTTGAAATGGTGTATTGAAACATCCATTGAAACTAAACTTGCCTTATGTGTGTTTTGGCATGTGGCAAAGAGCTATGGTAGATTTCTTATTCCATGCCCTTGAATCTGTTGAAAGTTGTCGTTTCTGTTTGCAGGTTCATTCGTTAATCTCCCCAGCACCTCTCCAACCCCTACCAATAAAGTGGAGCTGAAGCTCTCTACAGTTATTAGAATTAGTAATATTTACATTACAGTCTCACTTGAGTATTTATCAGAAATGAGCACTCATTTATTTCTTCCTTGAACACAACTTTTATTCTTCCTATCAAGTTGTAATATGTAATATTCACAATTATAAGTTCCCTTCATCTTTATCAGACCAAGAACAAAATTGGAGACAGTAACACCACATTCCACAACAGAGATAATAAAAATCAGAGTTAATTCATGATAACATTCACTTTTGTTATGCAAGGAGTAATGTCCTTGGTTCCTGCACTCAGCACAGTATATGACTCAGTTCTTTCTATAGTAAAATGTGATATTACTGGGGTAGGGCGAGAGGGTACACTAACCATGTGAGCCTTTGACTTCCCATGAGCCAACCACTGGATCCACACCAGATGACACGGTACTGTTTGGAATGATGCAACTGAGCCTTCAGGTGAATGATTTGAATGTGTTCTGGGGAGTGTTCCTGATTCAGAGATTGCAAGCTCAGTTGAGTGATGTGTATATGTGCACAGGGAAAAAAAAAACGTAAGTGAAGAGAAAACTATAACTTATTAGTCTGCATTATTCTAATCTATGGAGGAGGAGCAATAACGTGACTAATAAATGGATTGGTGTGGTAGTTTTTTTTGTCACAGATTTTTTGTCATGGTTGCTTATGTCACATTTAATTAACTTTTTATTATTATTATTAGTTTTTAAACATGGTATTGATTAGATTCCAAGTTACTTCTGTCTTTGTTCAAATGCTTAGCTGAGTGGTTACGTACTTGCCTCCCATGCAGCAGGCCTGGGTTTGATTCCTGGTCGGGTTGGAGATTTTCTCCACTCGTGGACTGGGTGTTGTGTTGTCCTTATCATCATTTCATCCTCATCACCGGCGTGCAAGTTGTCCAATGTGGCATTGAGTGAAATGAGACTTACACTTGGTGGCCGAACTTCTCTGAATGGGACATCCCAGCCAAGAATGCCACATGTTCACGTCATTTCATTTTTTCCACTTCTGCCTTTGTTTTATTTCTGCACTTTATTTAGGTCTATGTTAATTGCAATTCCTGGATGTTTGATATTTATATTTTTCTTACTAAAACAAATTTTCATATTAAACAGTGCCCTATGATGAATCTCATGTTGTGTCTTTATTTTCAGCTGCTGTGCTTATTTTTCCATACAGTGTTTATGTTTTTACTGCATTACTTTTTTCCTGCATAGTATCACATTAGTCCTTTCTGCTTCATAGCACTAACTTGCCTAATTTTAGATTCTTTTAGTTAAGGGTAGGGAGTTCATAACCTTCAGTTCCTCATTTCAGAGTCGAAGAATCCGATACCATCTCATAACTTTCAACAATACTCCTTCATTTTTAATTCTGTAACTAGTTGTTGACAACATTTACTTAGTTATTACATTAGTTATTTTTGTTTATTGGAATATTATTGTAGGCAGCTATTAGTTGCTCTTGTTTTCATAATCTGATGTGTGTATACCCACTCGAAACATTATCATTTCTCTGATATTTCTCCAATGGGCTATGTACTCTGTTTATGTCTCTGTTCTAGATTGGCACTTCCTGTAAGGGATTTATTACATTCAGTTCACCTATACATTGAAATACAATGCTCTTTATTTCTGCACCTTAGAATTGTCAATGGTCACAGTTTCCATTTCTAAATTGAAGGTACTATATAATATTACTGTTGCTGAATTGGAGAAAGATTAAAAGTTATAGCTATCACCTTGATTATAGGTGTTGTACGCTAGCAGATAGTAATGTACTGTAAGTAGGACTTAGTATTTACATATGTAATAAAATATTTTCTTTGAAAACTACCATTGTAAGTAACTATTCAGATACTAACAACAGATACACAGCAGCACTATAGTAAAAATGAGATGGCAGCTGCTATTATCATACTAGCAAATTTCTTCCTAATTTACTCAATTAAATTTACATGGCATAAGTATGAATGTCATTAAGCAATGTACCAGTAGTTTATTGTTGCTACACATTGTTCATAAGGAATAAATTTCTGTTGTTTCTTGCTTTTTGTTAATATAGACATTGGCTCATTCCACATCCCTGAATGTTCCCTTTCTTCCTGGGATCCATGGAACATAATGAACAAATGAATGATTAATAGTTTATTGTTGCTACACATTGTTCATAAGGAATAAATTTCTGTTGTTTCTAGCTTTTTGTTAATATAGACATTGGCTCATTCCACATCCCTGAAGGTTTCCTTTCTTCCTGGGATCCATGGAACATAATGAACAAATGAATGATTAATTGAACATGACTTTATGTAGCATCATAGCTTCATAAATGATGAGTTCTTTCTGCCATCTGAGAGAGGTGTATTTTTAAAACTTGAAGGATATACTTTGAGAGTGGTCAGTATTTACATTTCTTGCAAATTTGATCGTTCTTGGAAATGGTCTCATTTGTCTGACAATACTCTCTGTAAGTGGATTATCTACCTCCCCATTGCATCACCAGAACATTAACAGAAATATTTTTTAATAGTATATCTTTTTTATTAATACAGTGTGTTACAAACATAGAACACAAATTTGAAACATAATCACAAAACTTCTAAATAATATTGATAACAGCAATATTAATAAACATTAAGAAAAACATATAACATATGCTTTTTTCATTTTGTAAAATACATATTTGATATGCTACAAAGGAAGTTTAATATTTTCAGCAACAATGCACATAATATTCAAGATGCCTATATTAACAGGAAGAGACCTGCTCTTTTGAAAACATTAAGACAGTGAACAGTTCCTTTCTGTATCAATCTCAAGTCAAATGTTTGACTATTGTGAAGATCACTATGATTCTCTCATATTTTATGATATATATATCCCCAAATAATTAGTGAATAGTGAATAGTGAATAGTGTATAGTGTGGGCTTTGGCCTCAAACAATAATGAAAAGGAAACAGACAATATATAACACTGACATCTTGTTAATGATATTATTTTAAACACAGTCATGGTAATGTTCAAAGAACTAAATTCCAATTAATAGTAACAGAAACAAGAACAAGCAAACAAAGAGAGGTATATGAGTGTGTGAAATAAAGCATAACAACATGACAGACCATTCTTCTGCAAACTCTTAAACATAATGTTGAGCGAAAATGACAATGTGCAAGGTGTAGCTTACATAACAGCAGTATGCCCAGCGATGACTCTATGGATTACAATTTATTTTCATGGAAGATATTAGCTGTATACAGAGAATAAGTTGTTATAACTGTCAGAGATCTATGAACTGTGCATAGCATTAGCTCACACTACAGTTATTGTAAAGTTAAAGAAATGGTATGAACATCAGAATTTTACTGTGAGCTTGGATTTCTCTTTTGTTAGACAACAAACACTAGAAAAATCTGAAAATAAGAAAACATTTCTTGCACACTTGGTTTGACACTACCATTATTCGTTTCATTTATTAAAGAAGAGATATTGAGGAGTGATGACATGATGAATATTTTCTAATGACATTTTTAATGTAAAAGCAAATATTGTTGCTATCCTGGGTCCTTCTAATAGCAAATTAAACAGTTTATTTGAACAAGAACTAAATACTACTAGTAAAATTTTCTTATTGTTGCACTGCATACTATTTCTCATGCGCACTAATAGTAAAGAAATGAATTAACCTCCTTGTCAGGTTATTACAACTAAATGATCTGAAAGACAAATGTAAGATTTAAGTCTCTAAAAAGTGTGGTGTTTTGAGAGGCAATAAACTGAATTTAAATCATAATTGCCACAGCAAAAAGCAACCGTTTCACTTTAAAAAAAAGTCTTTGAGTGATCACAGTCATGAGTAAAAGGTGCAAAGGGGTCCACCCTCAATAGCAATTAATATTCATCTGCAGTGTAAAACAATAACTTTGTAAAGTATTGTTTCAGAAGTAAGAATTAAGAAAAAGTAGTGATATGATTCATTTTTAGTAAATAGGAGTCCTTTGTCGCCAAAAATGTGTTATGATTCTGTCTGACAATTGTTGTTATACTTTATTGCTCACACAGGACTTGCTGACATAACTAGTGTGCTTACTTTAAACACCATGTTATTCTGCCGTAGTTCCCAAAATACTATGACTATGGTGAAACAAATGTAACTGGTAGTTTGTAATATGTTGTATTGTACTGTTAATTCTTTCATAAGCATATAATGTAACAAAGTTTCACAGATGTGTCTGTATGAAACTTCTTGCACATAGTAAACACAATAGGTACAGCTATCTAATATCAGTCATAGTATTTATTTTATGTACGGTATTATTATTGACCCTTTTATTTTTATTCCAACTCAGGGTACCACATAAAAATATTTTTTTAAAGTATTGGCAGCATTTCAGTTCATAAGATTTATGTGACAAATAAACGAAAGTTCATAGCAATGCTAAACATTGGGTTCAGAAGTTATGTGCACATGGGAACTTGAATTGCTAAGGTTTGAAATATCTTGCACTTTCTGAAATAAACAAACTATGTAAAGATGCTTAATAAATGTTATAAGGTTGTGCTATTTTTGCAACACGAAAATTGGTGATAGCTGAGATATGAGATGACGATGAAAAAATTCTTTGCCATTATAAGGGTTCATTGGGAATAAAAGAAAAAAAAAAGGAATGAGTGAAAAATGTATCAAAAGATGACAAAAAACAGTTAACTATTTTAAAATTTCATTTTATTAAAAGCATGAACTATGTATACATACAAAAGTAACAGGGAAGTCTCAAATTACCATTGAGATATGCTGGGAGAATCTGAGTTGCTGTTTTAATGACTGTTGTTTAATTCCTCTTGAGCACCTAACCCACCTTCCAAAATTTATTACAATTCTTAAAATAATTCAAGTTTGCTACCTGTTCTCTTTTTCCCCAAAGAAGCTTGATGTTGACTCTTTAATAGTGCTCTTATCTTTGTTGCAATTTCAAGTCTGATATTTGTTTGTCATGTGTAATTTTGAAAATATAGTTTTTAGTGTATTGAAGCTTATATGTTAGCATGATTTAGTCAAGACACATAAACTAAAATAGGTGTATTCCTGGAGAGTCCTTATAATATGAAGGAGAAAGCTTTTCTTGGTAAACATAGCAAGTTTCAAAAAATGGCTATTATGAACTCTTATTTCCTCATAAGTATCACTACATGTGTGTGGTAATTTCATTAAAAGCAGTTTCAAGTGTTTCAGACATGTTTGTAAAATATTATAATGAGCTTAGCCAAAAACATCATGACTAAATCGCAGGATAGGAACATATTCCTATTTGAAGTTTCAGATTTGGGTAACACCTGGTGTCCAGAAAAAGTAGATTCTTTTTGCTGCAATGTGGCACTTCTCCACTATACACTACTGTAACAGAAAATTATGTGTAGGACTTAGCATAAAAACAGAGCAGGTTAGTTGTCAACAGCTGTTTTATATGCTGTAGCCTCATTACATTGCTACTCTCTCACTATCTTTTACTTGTACTAATGTGCTATACATTTAATAATGACTAATTGTGGTCTTATGTGGCATACACATATTTAACAGTGTAGAATAAAAGCTATTTCACATCCATGGCTAACTATGAATAAAATTTTTATTTTTTTAAAACAGAATAAATTTTTGTCAAAGAACAACAGTATTAAAGATCACTATAAACTAAACAAATATCAAACATTTATATTTGATTATAATTCACAATTAACAGTCGCTATTCATAGCAGTGTTCATAGGTGTCTATGTCATATACTACATCATATTGATTTGCAGCCAATGAATCTGGTAAGTCTATAGGGTACAAATTTTACCTTGTAAATTTTCTATAAAATGAAATTTCTAACATAAATTTTAAGCATAATATATTTAATGATATGTTTGAGAATTTGTTAATGTGCATAGCGATCACCAGCATGGCACAATTGAAGAAATCTCTAGTTCAAGAAAGTAAAGGCACTCTAAAAACCATTGTTCTCAAAAATAGTTACTGCACAACCATTTTACATAATACTACCTATAACAACACTGACGGTGCCAATTGGTGAGCTATCATTGTAGTCAGCAGATAAGTTAGAAAGTTTCAGATGACAGCAAAATCTGAAGGTGAAGAATTCACCATTTGCCTTCTCGTGGCATAACAGATTGATTCTAAATGAACAAACTACAATGAGTGTTTGTTACTTTAAATTTTATGTTTATATTTTATATTTGAGTCTGGAAACATTTTCTTGCCACTGGAAAGTGTTAAATTTTAGAATAACATTGTTTAAACTGTCAGCTTCCAACTAAGAGAACTGTATCACAGCTACTGGTTCACTAACAATCATGGGAAAGGTGTGTTAAAATAGACATATTTATTTTTCCAGACAAACTGTTGTCATATCATAGAAAACTTTGCAAATGTTGGACATGTAGCACCGAGAATGTAAAATGTAGTAGTAACTCATCTTTCTTAATACTACGATGAAAACTGCAGTGTGTAAATAATAATTACATTTGCGTAAGAGAGGAACACTGTAATTTAATCATTATTTGTAACAATCAATTGGTATACAATAGGAGAGGTGTATTAACGACAGCAATATTGTGTACTTGCTAAAAGTAATTTTTTAAAAATATTCGCAGCACTTCTTCTGACAGTGTACCTTTGTCATGCAAAGAAAACTATTGCGGATAAATAATTTTTCAGCAAGCACAGGCAATATTGCCAGAAGTTCACATTGTTGGACTGTGTCCCAGAAACCTGGTACTAGGGAAAGAAATGATCTCTTATAAATTAGAAAATACTATAATAATGAAAGAGTACCAGCAGTTTATTCTATACTGTGTGGAAATAAATATTTAATTAACAATTACTGTGTGTGTGTGTGTGTGTGTGTGTGTATTTAGGTGGAAGATACCTATTCTAAGATCATGTCCATTGTTGACTATGCAAATGAGGATGACATTTGCACTTGATAATGAGCACATACTTGAAATTAGCTACTACTGCTTGGTACTGTACTGTTTTAAACTAACAGCACTGTGGAAATGATGTTCTTTAAATTTTAGACTTATTATTTATCTATGTTCTGACACTAATGACTGAACTGAATATGCTGTAACCAGATAACTACAGTGGCCAGAACAACTGAAGACTGGTGTAGAGACAAAATGCAAAAGAAATCTAATTAATGAAATAAGTGCCTTCTATTAGTATTGTGCAGAAGATCTCTAAATATCTGCTGGAACTGTATATGCTGGTACTCCTCTTAGCTACATATTATGTTGTGTCTAGTGACTACAGTAACATTGTAAAACCAATTTCCTCTTATGTATCTAATAAACTTCTGAAAGTAGAATAGTAAATTTACCTTCTTTTTTGATTGCCAATGATAAACTAAACATGTTGTTTTCGGAACCTACTGCATATTTATTGTTATTGATGTGTTTTCCTAGTTGGGAAATATTGCATAATTTCAATTTTTAGAGATTATTTTAGTATTTCCTATGAGGAAATGTGTTGCAGTGTGATCATAGTAATAAGAGAAATGAAGAGGTATTTGGTTCCAGTAATACTGAGTGAGTTTCTAATAGCATCCTTACTAGCTTAATATTGGCTTCAACAGAATTTATTCTTTGTAAACAACAAATGTTGGTTCTATTGTCTGTTGCCAACCAGTTGTTGCATTCTGTTAAGACTCTCTTCAAGGCTGTGAGCAAACTTCCATGTACTCGTAGTCTGGCATGAGTGAAATGCTGAAAGACAGAAAGTGATAGTATCTGATCGTGGGTTATATGATGCACCATACCCATCAGGAACAACTGGTCCATAACCCATGAAGCTGTCAGTTGCTGTTGCAACCTAAATAATGGAAATAGAAACAGTTGATCAAATACAATAATTAAAATGATTTGTTCTGGAAAAGTAACTTTAAAATTAATAGTATTGCTTTCTTAGTTGTAAATATGTGTCATTAGACTAGGTTGTTTTCTTAAATTATTAGGTGAAAAAAGGGTCAGTCAAAACGAATGCCATTAGGAATAGGTAGGATGCACTGGATTCTGTACTATTTCTAAACTACGGAATTACCTTACTGTAAGAGAATCACAGTATAACCTTAGTTTAATTAAACAACAATTAAAGTAAACTTATATTACATGAGTTATATCACTGATAAATTAATTATATTATATGAGCTAAATCTCTCTTTTATTAAACACTAATAGAATGGGACCGATGACTGTAGCAGTCTGGCCCCTTTAATCCCACAAACCAACTAATAGAATAAACTTCTGTTATATCACTCTCTTGCCATGTGCAAGTATTTCTCCCACAGTAATGACACACTCAAAGCTTTAAACAGTGGAGTTGCAACAGATCCCAGCCAACCATTTATTTGATTGCTAATTGTCTTGTAAACAACTGCTTCATTTGTGCCACTAGCTTGGAATCTGAGTCATTTTCTAGCACGGATCATAAATTTTTTCTCACCTAGCTCACTGTTTATTTTATGTTACTGCTGCTCACTTGGACATATTGCAGCACAACTTATCACTGTGTTAGCTGAAGCAATAATGAAGGAATAGGTATGGGTTCATAGTTGAAAAACAACAATGGAATGATAGGAGATAGTGTTATTTGTGGATGGCAGACTCAATACACAGGCATGCCTGCTTGAGGAATAATGGTATTTGTAGCCAATAATGAAAACCAGTTTCAGATGAGCTGATTAATACAGTTACAATACAAAACAAATAATAATAACAAAAATAATAACTTCCATGCAGACTTTTCCATTACCAGAGTAGAACTGTGTCTGCTGGCATAAAAGACTACAACAGGTGCATGTAGTAATTAGCACTCCATATAAATTTAAAAGAAAACTAAAAATGTGTGCATTTACCAATATTTCTATAAATTATGTAATCATTAAATTTCATGAATTATAAGTTTCTTTCAACATTGTAAGTAATGACAGCAATTTGAATTAGATTTTTTAAAGTTTCAGCTTTCTTGTTACCTATATTCTGTTCATTTATAGGATTTGCAATCATCACTAGAGTATTCAAAATGAATTATATTTATTTTTTAGTATAATTCACAGAAAAATTTCTAACACTAATTTTTCTCTGGAGGTTTATGTTTTAACTTTCTCACATCCCTGGAGTTGTCTTCCATGATAAAGTCAATAGAATGTGAATTTGGCCACAAAATTAAATGACTGTTAAAGTACTGTATATCAGTCAAGATATCAAAAAACAACCCACGTTTGCTCTAACTTGTGAAACTGAAAAGTCCCATTCACAAATAAAGCAAGAAAATGGATGAACAAACAAGTAAAAAAGTTTGTAAGGCAATGGTATATTCTCAGCAGCCATCTGAGAGAAAAATTGAGGTTGGGGTCTGCAACACTCATTTTAACATCCATTGCCAATACAGTAATTCATCAATACAAGTTATGTAAAATACAGTTTCGTGAGTGTATACTCACCTGACTAGTAGACAGTGAGAAATGATTGGCAATTTTGTATGATTCATCAGAGAAAATTTCTGGCAATGGTTCCCCAAGCTCTTTAGCCATTTCTCTGAGACCAAGCAAATGGATATCAATACCCTGACCTAAAATGTTATCAACCATTATCTCCGTTTGTTTTTTGATTGCAGCATCAAACAGCTCAAGCTTCTTTTTTTCCTGCAATGAAAATAAGCATTTGATATGAAAAATTTATGTAGGTTTAGAAAAGGTTTGTAATACATGCATTTTTTGACTAAAATTGATGAAAAGTCTACTTGTAAATTTTTAATATTGCTATTGTGATATGATTGTCAGGTAAATGTAAATCACCTGAAATCTAGTTATCTATAAACTCAATGTATGGCAGTATCTCATTGTTATAAAATGTAGTTGTGCTTATGAAATCGCAGCCAACTCATATTTAATTACATTACTGTATGCACAGTATTTCCCATCCAATAGTTTCTTTTAGTTTCTTTATACAGATATGATTGCTCTAGAATCAGACTTTGCTAAACATTAAGTGTTTAACATTTCGTTAGTTGGAACATTTCAGATGCAGTAAACTTGCACTGATTTTACAGCTACCACATTTGAACAAAAGAGCACCAGTAATGAGATACTTAAAGTTCCTTTCACCAGCTATTGTATTCTTATCTCACTGTTGATAATTTCAAAAATCCACTTAAACATATTCTGTGTGATGCTGAAGAATTCATAATGAAAACAAAAATTTAACATTGGCTCATGAATCAGAGATATATATCCATGCCTGTGTCAAATTTACTTTGTCATTTTCTGCTTGTGACATGTATTGATGAAATGGTCAACTTAGGAGGTGGATGCCATATGCTTCCACATAGTGAAGCAGACTGAATGGCACCTGTTGCAGGTGAGTGCTCAAGTCTGGTGAATGTGGCTAGAAATTGTGTGTGTAGAAATGTTCCTTTTCAATAGGAAACTGAATGGGTTGGAATAATATTGAACTATTAAAAAGCAACACTGTTTGTTTATTTCAGATTCCTTAGGTCCATTTTGTGATGAGTCATAACAATGTTGAATGAGGCAGGTTTACATTATGATATAGATAGAATAAGTTTACAGTAACATAATGCACATCACAGAGATATGTTAAGGTACAAAAGAAAAGTATATTTATACTGTGGCGCTGATGAGGTCGACACCAGTATCGAACTGAGTATCGTTTTTGAACTAAGCTAAACATTATCTTTGTGCAGTTTCGCCATCCAGTTTTTTGTAAGCCTTACTTGTGTAAAGAGGTGAATAAATGAACTCCTGATAATAAGGTGTCGTTTGGTGTGCCTGACCCAAGCATCCACCTCACTGGTGACCCCGAGTTCCGTTTTCGCAATTTTAATGTGTCCGCGGCCTCCGTGTTGGTTATTTTCACGTGTACTACATCAACACAACATTTGAACAATGACATCGGCCTAACGCCGGATTTTGTGATCGACATGCATCGTGTTGCGGGCGATGTACACCTGCAGGGACTGCAACACGATGCCTCTCACAAGATGATTACGCCGAGATCGCCGGATGTTTTCAAGCCTGCAACAATAAGTGAGGTTAGGAGTGTGCATGACTCTGGCTATCCAACGTCTTTGTTCCCTCCACATGTGCCCTCCCTCATCGACTGTGCAGTTACCTCTTACGGATCTCTGTGCAGTGCGGGACCAATGCCAGTTTCTGCAAATGCTTTGTTGGACAACCTACCACCACCAGGACAACGATTTGCTACGTCGCTATCCATGCCGTACCACGCTGATACCTGCCATGTGGCCAGAACTGCTTCGTTCACAGGTCAACCTCCTCAGCATCCAACCATGCCCGCACCTGTCTCGGTTCAGCAACAGCACATGCCTTCCTATTTTGATACCTTGGACTGCAACATGAACAATAACTTGTTATCTGTGCCTGATCTCCACCTCTGTCCCACTGCTACACCTCAGTGTTTTGTGAACATTCGCACATTCCATCCTACGTTCGACATCATTTCCCACACTGTGCTTCTGGACAGCCCACACCTCCGCAGCCTCCCTGCAACACAGGTGGCCCTGGCTCTGATCAAATGTCGAGCTTTCCGCGGAGTAAAACTTTGAACTTTCTCTCACCTGTTGCCCATGCGCTGGGTCCAGTCGAGCTTCTGCTACCGTTCTCGGCACATCTCGGTGCCTCATCCATGTAAGTCTTCCACGACGTGTCAATTCGAGCACACCCGCAGCGTGTTAAGCTTCCGAAACTTCAATCGACACATTATGGTGTCTCACCCGCGTCGGCCTTCCATGTCGTGATGGATCGCACTCAACCACAATGTGTCACCTTCACGCTGCCACCTGAACAACCGTCACAACCATCGTTGCTACGTCCCCTGGAGGCACACTCTCCTGGAATACTACAGCAAAAACAGCTTGATTCAGGCAGTCCCCCAACGAACTCAACTCAGCCTGTTCTTCCGAACATTCTGCAACGCTTACCAACGCTGCCGCCGTTTAATCCCGACAGAGCAACAACCTGGTTCAAAATTGTGGACGAAGTGTTCGAACATTACAAACTCGACGAGTCAACCATATTTCTGTGCCTCATCACCCACCTGCACGACCAGGAGGACTTGATTGCTGACCTGGTCGATGCCCTTGACTCATCTACCCAGTACACTCCAGGCAAAGAGACAGTTCTACGTCAGCTTACAAGCTCAACTGAGACAGCAATATGGCAAGTGCTCCACGTCGAGCAACTAGGCAACGACAAACCTTCCCAGCTCTGGAGACAGCTACGTGCCCTGGTCAGTGCTGATCTATTCTCTGACACAGCTCTCCTCGCCATCGGATCAGATAAACTATCTCCTCACATCCGCTTTGCTCTGGCTCAAAGGCCTCCTAAGCCTGTCGAGCAAAGAATGACGATTGCTGACAAGCTACACGATGCATCACTGTTCCATTTCGCCAGCCACGGCCTACCTGACAAGTCTCAGGTTCAGGTTCATCGCCCTGCGGCCGGACGCTGCCGGTGCTGTACCTGTGCTGACTGTTCCGCTCACTCCGGGAAGCAGTAAACAAGCAACTGGGACGTTACCGGCTCTTCCCGCGGTCACGCCCCCTCCCACAACCGAACCTGCTGCGGCCTCCGAACCTCGGCCACCGCCACTGGCAACGAACTTTTGGCAGGAAATGCAACCACACTACCTGTACTGTTACTTCCACACACGTTTTGGCGAGGCGGCACTGAACTACAGACCACCCTGCTACTTCCCAAACGCCAATCACAGGTAGGTCCGGGTGCCGTCTCTTGCGCACAACATGACAGGCACCTCCCAGTGCTCCATTCTGTCTGGGAACGACCGGATAATTGTGGACGACTTTACATTAAAGACATTTCATCGGGATACCTTTTCCTAATGGACACAGGCGCCGATGTTTCACTGCTGCCCACGTCCTTAGCGTCGTCGAACATCCACCCCCATCATACTTCACTGCAAGCCGTGAATTCCACTAAACTACAATGCTTGGGTTCCACCTCACATGTTGTCTCACTCTCCGCAAACTACAAACTCGAGTGGACTTTTTTAGTGTGCGAAATTGACGAACCTATACTAGGCATTGACTTCTTGTGACACCACAAACTTTCACCGGACCTAGTGCGAAACACTGTGTTTCACCATCCATCCAAGACTCACTTCCCCTGTGCTCCGTCGAGCAACCCACCCTGTGACACATCGGTCCAGGCTCATCTCATCTGTACATGCTTGTCTCTGACGACGACGTTACAAGAAACCACGCATAAGTGCCTTGTCGAGCTTGAACACGTCGCTCGCCTACGCAAGGAAAACTTCAAGCTCTCCCTCCGGCTCCATGAAATACAGCTCCAGCTCTCCAATGCAGCAAAGGAATTACAGACACTACAGCAAGGACAAAGCAAGGTCAGTAAATGCGCCGAATCTGCTTGCAATCCCAGCAATCGAGCTTCCGTGTGTTTACCTCCTGCTACCCCTCGCAACTGTGCTATCAAGATTGCCATAACGTGTACTGACAGTTCTGCAGGGCCACACCCTCCTAACACGGCAGCGTTTGACATTCGGCCGGACACAAGTGTGCATGCACAACGAGTGTCACGTGTTCCCGAACTGACAGCTCCTACCCCGCCCCTCGCAGACAGCACCTCAAACAATGCAACTTCGACTCCTGCCCGCCGCTTTGCGACCGCCACTGACAACACAAACAGTGCACTCGCACCAAGCGTTTCGCCTGTGACGGTGCTGCCACAGGTCGCGCCCTCGGACAATGGACTCACTAACGCTTCACGAGCTCTACTGAGCTCTCCCGACCATGGTGCCACTGCTTCAGGCCGGCGGCCATCTTGTCACGTTGACTCCTCGGACACTTCGCCGCCTCGACTCCCGTCGGATCCACTGGTGACTCCGAACACCATGACCTCGCCTCGCCTGCCCCGCCCGCCACACATTGTAAACAAACCGCCTCCCGTGCCGTCGACAACATTTCCGTCGTCACCAATGGCAGGGTTCACAAACTTCGCCTCATGCCAGGCCCCCCGATCTTCAGTAAACCACGTCGACTTTGTCCCGAGCGCCTCTCCGTCCTTAAAAAGCAGATTTATGAACTTCTAAGCTCCTGCGTCATTGAACTCTTTGCCAGTAGCTTGTCTACGCCCATTCATATGACACCCAAGAACGACGGGTCCTGGCACATGTGCGGAGACTACCGTCGACTAAACGCACGAACAATTATTGACACCTACCCCATACCCAACACTGCCGACTTTACCAGTTCCCTCGCAGGTGCGACCACGTTCTCTGTCATTGATTGCAAACGGGCCTACCACCAGATCCCCATGGCTCCTAAAGACATCGAGAAGACAGCAATCACCACTCCAATCGGGTTATTTCAGTTTCGATTCATGCCCTTCGGTCTGAAAAACGCAATCCAGACCCGGCAACGCTTCACCAACGAAGTGCTATTCGAACTAAAATTCTGCTTTGCATATCTTGATGACATTCTTGTGATCAGCTCCTCCGTCATGGACAACATTCAACATGTCCAAACTGTTATGAACACTCTCGCGGCAGCAGGCATCGAGACTAACCAGGACAAATTGCAGCTACATCAACCTGCTGTCACTTTTCTTGGTTTTCGGGTCTCTGCCGACGACATTTCACCGCCCCCTGAGAAAGTACAAACAATATTAAACCTACCCAGACCTTCGACATTCAAAGAGCTCCGGCGCTTTCTGGGGATGGTTAACTATTATCGCCGTCATCTACCTCAGGCTGTAGAGATTCAGGCTCCACTGATGGATGCCTTGGCAGGCACCAAGACTTCTGGATGTCGGCCCATTCCATAGATCCCTGCTATGACTACCTCTTTCACTGCCCTCAAAAATCTTCTTGCCGAGGCCTGCACCATCGCACATCCTCATCCCAATGCGCAGCTTTTCATCACCACAGATGCGAGCGATACTGCCATCGACGCTGTCCTTAGCCAGATATTCGACGGCCAAACTTTGCCTCTGCAGTTCTTCTCTCGCAGGCTCACCAATGCACAACGGAAATATTCCGCATTTGACAGGGAGTTGCTCATAGTCTACGAAGCGATCAAGCATTTTAAGACTGACGTTGAAGGACGCCACAAACCCCTGGCTGCAGCCATTACAAACCCGCCAGCTGACCCACCTGCTCACCGCTTCAGATACATGGCCTTAATATCTCAGTTCACCACCGATTTCCTTTCATGAGACGACGCCGTTCATTAGCTATTAGACATCTCTGAACTGCCTAACCTCCAACCCGCAGGCGAGGACATGCAAAACCTGATTTCTTACTCTGCACTTCGTCTGCACCACCTTCCCTGGAATTTCTGGTGAGATCTGGTGTGACGACAGTACGGGCACTTTACGCCCCCTCATCCCAACCATGCTCTGTGTCACGCTGTCTTCAACGCACTGCATAATTTAGCCCACCCCAGTGTTCGTGCGTCTGCCCACCTCGTAGCGGAGCACTTTGTGTGGAGAAATGTCAACAAGGACTGCCAGCAATGGGCACGCTCCTGGGTCGTGTGCCAACGCTGCAAAGTACACAAGCACACTTCACCCCCCCTCGGAGCCTTTTCAATCCCTCCCGGGCGGTTCCAGAATATTCATATTGACATTGTCGGCCCTCTTCCCCCCTCTAACGGCTTTCTTTATGTCCTCTCGTTGATCAACCGAACAACTCGCTGGGTCAAGGCTGGCCCCCTCCCCAATATTATGGCAGAAACTGTTGCTCGAGCTTTCATCGAGTCATGGGTATCATGTTTCAGATGTCCAGCTATGATCACGACTGATCAGGGCAGACAATTTGAGTCAGTCCTGTTCAACGAGTTTTGTAACATCTGTGGCATCCAGCACATCACACCACAGCATATCAGCCGCAAAGTAACGGGTTAGTTGAACACTGACCCCACACTTTCAAGGCGGCTCTTCAATGCCATGACTCTCTATGGACGGAGGCCCTTCCCCTTGTGCTACTTGGCATTCGTGTGATCTATAAGGAAGACCTCAAGGGCCCAAGAGCCATGTTCGTATACGGCCAGAACATTGTTCTCCCTGGCGAATTCGTGAGCCCTTCCACTTCTCTCCCTCAGTCTGACTTACCTTCCTTTGTGGACCACATCAGACGCTACTTCATCAACATCCATATCCCTCTGCCTGCCAGCCACATCCCGAAATCTCTGGACAATTGCGAATACGTCATGCTCTGAGATGACACTGTCTGTGCTCCCCTCCAACCTCCATATATCGGCCCGTACCGAGTTCTCCGGCGCTCAGCCAACACCTATGACATCCAGATAAAAGATTCAGCTGTCACAGTCTCTATCAACAGACTTAAGTCTGCTCATGTCGAGTCTTCTTCTACCCCCCCTTCAGGCCACGACCACATCACTCACTATTATGGCTCACGACACTCCGATGACTCCCTCCAGGTCGGACTTACACACTCAATTGAGTGACCTCCAGCTCCATTCATTGAGCTCTCCTCCGACCTCGCTCCCTACTCTGCATTCCATCGAGTGACCCCATGCTCCCCACGTCAAGCTTACCTATGATCATGCCCTCGCCGCTGGGCCCTTTGCCGGTCCCTTCAACTTCTCTCCCTACACCTGACTCGCCCTGTCAAGGTTTCTCATGCCCCCCCCCCCATCTTAAACGTGCCCTCGCTCGAGGTGTTTGTGCCTGTTCCCCCGGACATAATCCACACGATGATACACTGTTTGTCGTGTGTTTCCCTTAATCCGGTGCTCATGACACAACCTCCGCCATTCCCTGCCAGCTGATGAAATGGGTTCCCCTCTTGCCCGATGTCGACCTGGACATGCTTCGTGTGTTTGCCACACCCACTGGAGACATTGTCATCGTTGCTCCATTCCTCCCGCAAACCGCCGGCCTGCCTGTCGCCGCACAACCAGCACGCCCAGTACGATGCCCGACGCGCTTCAACGACTTCCAGGTTCAGTGGCCGGAGCTTCCTTCGCGACATTTACCCACACAGCTGCCTGTCGATGCTGTCGAGCTGACCATAGTCCAGCCTCCGCGGACCACCCCTGCTGACGCCATAGTCATCCCGCCCCCCGGCCTCTCAAGAGTACAGAGTACACTGTACTGCGGGGGGGGGGGGGGGGGCTATGTGGCTCTGATGAGGTCGACACCAGTATCAATCCGAGTATTGTCTTTGAACCAAGCTAACCATTATCTCTGTGCAGTTTCTCCGCCATCCAGTTCTTTGTAAGCCTTACTTGTGTAAAGAGGTGAATAAATGAACTCCTGATAATAATATGTTGTTTGTTGTAACTGACCCGAGCATCCACCTCAATACATTGACCATCATATACCAGGAATGCAAATAATGGTTAGCATGTTAGAAATTGAAAGTCTCAAAACATAAATTCAAATGAGAATACTAGTTTACAAAAGCAATTCATATACTAAACAACAGAGAAAAATGACTTATCCATAAGATATTTTCTAAACTTAGATTTAAATGTGGTGGGGCATTAATGTGGACTCTAATATGTCATGGAACAGAATCGAAAAATTTTGTGGCAGAATAGCGACCACCATTCTTTCCAAGACTTAGATGTTTTAGATCCCTATGTAAAACATTTTAGACCTTGTATAGTGGTCAAAGTATGTACTATTAGGTATAAAGGGAGAATATCTATAACAGAAAAAAATCATCAGAGAAAATATGTATTGAGAGGTGATCATTAATATTTGGAGCTCATGGAACAGGTTTCTGTAGGAATATCTTGGCTGAATGTCACTCATGTATCTAACTGTTATCTTTTGTGCAGTAGGAATTTGTTTGGCTATAGGTTGATTATCCAAAAAAATTATAGCATATGACAAAATAGAGTGAAAATAGTCAAAGTAATCAGCTTTGACAGCATTGATATCTACAACAGGGGTAATTAAACATAAGGAATAAATTGCTGCACTGAAACTCTTTTGAAGTTGTAGAACATGCCTGGACCAATGTACATAATTTTCCACCGAAAAGAATGCCCAGGATCCTCATAGATTCACAAAGTGATATATTTTGGTTATCACAGTTCAAGTGGAATACTTCATTCTCTTGTTGAGAGTATAAAGTTACATATACTGAGTTTTTTTCGATATTTAGAGTTGATATGTTCCACTAAAACCAGTGTAAGATATATACAAGTACAGCATTACAATTATTTTCTAGTTCACTGGTTGTTTGGCTTTAATGAAGAATAGTAGTGTCATCAGCAAAAACAGTAAATTTGCTCTTACTGTTTGTATGATTAGGAGATTGTTGATGAAGATAAGAAACAGTAAAGGTCCCAAAATGGAGTCTTGTGGCACGACACTCCACATTTTAATGTGCCCCAGTAAGATGAAACAGGACAGCCATCAGTACCATCAAATATCACCTTTCTGCTCTTTAGATAAGATTCAGTCCACTTCCTGGTGTTACCATTCAAACCATAAAAATTGGCTTTCCCCAATAGTATGCTGTCTACACTGTCAAAGGTCGTTGACAACTGCCAGAAAATTCCAATAGATGACATTTTGTTATTTATTGGCTCAAGAATTTCATTTGTTGGACAGAAAATATCTTTCTCTGTTCATCTGTTTTTTACTGTAGCAAACGTTAATCTCTAACAATGGAAACTACAGGTAGGAATATTAACAATGTAGGAAAAGATAGATTGCTACTTACCGTAAAGAAGACACATCACGTTGCAGACAGGCACAATTAAAAGACACTTGCATAAAGCTTTTAGCCACAGCCTACATCAGTAAGAGAGAGACACACACCATTCACAGACACAAGCAAGCACACCTCATGCACACACAACCACCATATCCAGCATCTCAGGCCAGAATACCTACAGTTTTGAAGACAACATATGTGACATGAAACTTCTTGTCAAATTAAAACTGTGTGCCAGATCGAGACTTGAACTTGGAACCTTTGCCTTTCATCTGAGCTCAGTTGAACACACAATTTTAATCTGCCAGGAAGTTTCGTATCAGTGCACACTCTGCTGCAGGAAACATATCTGACATTCTACAACAGCCAATGAAGAAGAAAAAAATTCAAAATGATAGAACCATCTGTGAAAATTGACCACCTATGCAGCAATGACTATTTCATGTTGTCAGTTGATGTTCATTCTCTGATACAGTACTGTGAGGCATGGAATGCCTCAGAACCCAGCTTTGTAATATGTTATGATGAGCTGGGTATGAAGAAAACAAGAAAAATGAGAGGGACTTGTCCATCATTCTAATGCTTGTTGAAGACCACTACCTACAGATGATTGGTACTCTTAAATTAGCAAAGGAGCCTTGAAAGAATCTCGAGGAAATACAGTGGAACAGTGGACTGTGTAACACCATATCCAAAATGAGATAGTAAATGTCAAGAAAGAAGATGACTATCGATGACTGTGTAACAAAAATACTGATGCCTATAGATCAGTGAAGCAAGCAGGAGCAATTAACAGAAGTGTTTCTGGTGAAAGAATTGGATGGTAACTTCTGCTCTGTTAAAGTGGACAAGAAAGGAATGTGCAGTAGGTTCAAAAACAGTAATTTTATTGTGTTTGTTGGGAGAAGGAAGTGTTGAGAGGAACATCATCAAGCAGTGGTTTATATTTAGTACACTGCAAATATTACAAAGTGAATAACCATATAGTGATGCCCCACAGTGACAAGACACATCAAAAGCTGAAAAATGAAGCAACAGCCAGATGGACAGAAGTATTGTGGCACAATGAAGCTTTTCCCACATTATATGGAGCTATGAAGTAGAAAGAAAAATAAAAAGTATATGCAAGGAAAAATGAAAAGACAGCCTTTCAAACCAAGCCAAACTACTACTGAAAATGTTCTAGAACTGATGTACAGTGGTGGAGGCTACACTGGATTGACCTCTTTGAGTGGAGTACATTATTATGCTACTTATCTGGATGATCACACACGTTATTCAACAGTGAAAGCACTAAAGCTTAGGAATGATGTATTTGAGTCTTTCATGGACTTTAAAACACATGTGGAGTGTGAGACAGGGAGGGAGCAGCAAAGTTTGCAATGGGACTGAGTACAACAACAGAAAATTTCAAGAGTTATTCAAGGAAGAGGACATATTACATTTGAAAAGCACAGTTTACTCTACTCCATCCAACAGAAAAGTGAAGTGCATGAAATAAACGCTTATATCTATTGTGAAGTTTCTATTATTCCAAGGTGATTTGGCCAACAACTTTTGGGGGGAAGCCCAGATGTTGGCCTGCTACATATGAAATAGATTCCCAACAAGATCTCTTGGTGGAAAAATTGCATATGAAGTCTGGAAGCAGAAAGAAATTCTTAAGGATACAGGGTACTTTCCCGGCTCAATATTATGTAAAAATCAACACCTATTTCTTTCAGGCATTGTTTATAATTTATATGTTTTACAGGTTATTTGTTGATATTAGGTAATGCAGCACACTTTATAGAAGTATTTATTAGAAGTATTTTGAATATATTTGAACCTGCTTAGGATTATTAAAAAAATTACAAAGAAATTGATGCAATTTTTTCCCTCAAATTGAGGTACCATTTAATCCAATGTTATACATTTGAAGGAAACAAAATTTTTACCAGATATACATGACATGATGGCTGAGTTACTAGACCTATTTAATTCCACCTCTTATGTACATTACAAGGATAAAAAAATCACATCTTACATTTTAATTCTTATAATTTTTTTCCTAATAAAAAAGTTGTTTTTCCTATAATTTAGTTGATTCTGCAATAAAGCTTAGGTATACTGTATAAGTATGGACTTTTGCAACTTACAGAAAAAATTAGAGCAAAGCTTTATAAACTTTAGGAAATATTTGTACCTGAATTCTGAAAAATACAACTTGTGGGAGATAGTGAATGAAGATATAAGTCCAATTAAACTGTGCCTCAGAACATTTCTGAAGCATAGTCTTCATCCTGCAGCATTTCTTCATCTTCAAGATTCCTCTTGGCATTACTTTTAGCACTTCCTTCTTCCTTGGTAACTTGAAGAGTGAATCTTTTAGCTTCATGCACCCATTGTCTGTCACATGCAAGCAACTGATCTTTCACATTAGAGCCACATTTTATGCCCAAATTTCTCAGGATTTCCAACCTTCCTGTCACTCCATAATTGAAACATATCACTACATGTAGTACACCAACTTTTAATGTATTTAATTCTACAGAAACATTTACTAAGCAAAACAGTGTCACTCAGGCCTCTAAAAATTGGTTTTATTTCATTCATAAGAGGCTCAGACAGAGAATGCTTATGATGGCATATTTGACCACTTTGTTTTGCTTTTTGGTAACCACACCAAGAATCTGCTCCTATATGGGAAAGTCCATGAACAGATTGGTCATCTGTGTACAGCTTATGAAAGTAGGTGGCCCATACAGGTTTTCTCATTTCTGTAACATCATTCAGAGGTGCAGTTCATCTAATGGCCAGTCCATAATAACTCTGAAGAAGGTCTATTTCACTTTCTGTCAGTCTGCCTCAGCCAGACAGAGATTTTCCATCAGATAGCGAGTTTCCTTTCATTTCTCTTTGTAGCTTCCTCAAACTAGCACCCATCCTCTTTTGAACATGACCACAACACTCCAGTTTTGTTACCAAGGTATCACAATAAACATTGAACTCATTAATTTTATTGAAAGCCATAAAGTCCCCATTGCCTAGGTACTTCATATATCTAACGTTATAAACGGCTTCTGAAATATTTTTAGAGCTCCATCACACTCCATACCTCCACTGTAACCACCATAATTCTTAGAACATTGATGTTCAATATGTCCTTCAGTGTTACCATGGCAGGTGAGGCAGTACTTAGATAAGCACTCAACACCAACAACTTTTCCATTCTCCAGAGAAGTAGCACTTACAACACCATTCAAGGAACGATGTCCTCCACGTTGCCATGTCCCATCAAGTGCAGCAGCAATGTCCCTGGTTCCTCTAATATTTACTGTTTCTTCTACTGCATGTTTCATAGATCTTTAGACGCAACTGTCAAGGCACCTAAAAGTATTTTTATGTACTTGCTGAACATACTGGGAGGAGGAGAAAGGTCCAACAACCCCCAAAACGTTTTGCTTTTCCTATTGCATGAATTGCATACACTAACTTCAAATTCACTTCATATGAATTATGTACAATGTTCGAAGTCAATTTTGAAGTAGATTTATTGCAGGATCTACACAGAACAACTAATTTTGACACTGAACCCTTCCTGCTACTTTGTTGTTCAGTTATTTCCAGACAGCCTACACCATCACATTGTTTACATTTTGCCACTTCCTTTATAAAAGAAGATAAGATGCCCACATCATCAACAACAAATCCATTACAAACAGTATCATTATTAACACAAAAATTTGAATCACCAGGAAGTGAGCCATGTGGGACTTTCTTCGCCGAAGAACTGATACATAGGTTACTTTCAACAGTGTGGCGTGCTTTGTTTGTGAACTGGTTACCACGGAATTTTCTTTTATTGAATTTCTTGATGGATGGCATAGTTTGTATTTATTGCACACTAAAGGATATGTACTTCCACAAATATGTGTAACACTTGGGCAAAAAACAATCAGTAACACGTGAACAAACTGCTTCAGTGAAACAAATTAAATACTACCAAAAATAATCATTCACAGACACTAGAAACTTGCAATGTGTCCAAGATATACAATGTATCAAACATATAATTGCCGGAAACGGAAAGTTCACTGCTATTTTCGAAATAATACTGGTTTCTGTAACATTTGAAACCCTATAATGTATATATCAATGTAATCAGGAAAGACTATAGAATTTAATAAAGTCATAAAAAAGTTTCGATGTTTCCAACATTTATAAGTACCCTGTATCCTTAAAGAAGATTTGAAAATGCTGAAAGTGTTTGGCTACAAATCATGGACAGGCACATTGACATCTGTCAAACTCAGTGAATGAACAGAAGAATGTGTTTATCTTCGTGTGGAAACAGGATCAAAAGGATATTGTCTGTGGAGCCTTGTACAGAAAAATTCTTTTGAGAAGAGATATCAATCCTGGTGAGAGAGAATGCCCACAGAAGGCTACAGTACACAAGGAACTGTGTGTTCCAGAAGAAGTAAACATGAAACAGATGACAACTGCTGATCCATACAGCCAGGAGGTGACAGCAGATGGTGTCAGTGCAGTGCAGTTGAGGGTCCCAGATCTGTCAACAAATGGTGACAACCACCAAGAAATGCCAAACCAGTTGCAGATGAAGCAGTTGAACCAACAGCCGTTCGAGGAGATGGGGCAATACAGGGTTAGAGAATAAGATACTTACAATACAGAAATGGTGTAGTTACCAGCAGTGAAAATAGTGGTTTGTGTGAGGAGTGCAATATGGTGTTGGAAAGTGGAAGTAGGGTTATGATGGTCTTCATGTTTGTCAAAACTAAAACATTGTGCTTCATGCCTATTTGCATGTTTTTTAGCTACCTTGTGTCAAGCAAATTTGTCTGCTCCATAATTCGTGAAAGAGGCTTTAGAATCAGTTCACAGGGACGAGTTGTGTAAGGCTGCTGAGTTGAAGATAAGTAGTGTAAAACATTACAACACATGGAAACTTGTTGGCAGATCAAAAGCTGATAATGTTGTTGGAAGTAAGTGGGTATTTGAAGCAAAATGAAAGAAAGATGATACCACTAAATTTAAAACAAGGTTAGGAGTTTATGGTTACGGCCAAATATTTGGAGTAGATTATCAGAAAAGATACAGCTCAATGAGGAGACAAGCAGCTCTAACACAATGGAAAACCAAACTCATTGATGTAGAAACTGCTTACCTGAATAGCCCCAATAAGTGCCTCCATTTTTTCAAGGAGCAACCAGAATTGTTTGGTTTGAGGAATAAAGTGTATTTATTGAATTAAGAGTTTGTATGGGCTTCACCAGACAGGTAAGGACTGCTATGATTTTTTCTGATCCGTGATGATAAAGCTAGGTTTGAAATAGTGTGAAAAAGATCCTTGTGTATTCTTCTCTAATAGTTTCATAACTGGGATTCATGTTGATGATATTGTTGTGGTAAGAGAGGAAGAGAGGATTTTAAGGTTGAATAGCATTTTGAAATCTCACATATACGTTAAAGAAATGGATGATGTGTCATTTATTCTAAGACTTGAGATTGAACAGTCTCAAGAGCAGGTGAAATTAAACCAAACTAACTACATTCAGCAGACACAAAGAGAATTTAAAATTCATGACTGCTACAGCATAGCTGCAATATATAATAACAACAATTTCATTGAAGATGAGAATGAAATGACATTTGTCCAAAAAATAATACCAAAAGGAGGGGGCTGTTTACTTCACGTTTACACATGTACATAGCCTAATATTCCCTTTATTATGGGAAGACTGGGCCAATTCAGTTCTAAACATTGTGTGTTTTACAGGATCATCGTAAAAAGAGTATTTTGCTACTTATATCAAACTAAAGATTTGAGTTTATGTTTCAGAGCCAATTATTCTGATACTGCTACATCTAATGATGCTGACTGGGCAAATGACCCAACTGATAGTAAGTCTGTAATAGTATGCAGAATTTTATTAGGTGGAAAAATAAAAACTCAATCTATTGTAGTGACCTCCACAGTAGAAGCTGAATACATTGCCATGTTTGAGACATGTAAAGACATGGAATGGTTAGAAGATTTTCCAAACAAGATGAAGTGTCCTTAATTTGTCAGACTGCCCCTGCAGGTAAATGCTGATAACACAGGTGCCATTGAGATTACCAAGAAAAAGTGTGTAATCCAAAGGAACCAAATATTTGATGGTGCACTATAATAAAGTCAAGCAGACTCTCCTAGTAGGTTTTCTCAAGCTTAAGTACTTGCCAACTGATGAAAATGTGGCAGACATTTTAACTGAAGGTCTCATTAGTATTGAAACTGAAAGATTCAGAGACACGTTAGGATTAAAATATGTATTGTTTCCTGTTATAGTACTTGTAAGTTAAGTTTTATCTAATTTGTGTTTTTGTGTTTACTACTTGAATTTAGTAGTGTGAAACTATTAAGTTATTCTCTTATGATAGTCCCCAAGGGGAAGTATTATAATTCTGTCTAGTTAATGAAGTGGGAATCGTTTGCATTCAGCACCATTTCCAGGGTACTTGGAAAATGAAGGGATTTCTAGCCTATATTCCTCTTTTCTGTGTGTGCTCTTCGGGGCACCTGTGTAGTTAATGCCGAAACATGTCTCTGTAAATACTGTAATGTGTTGGTAATGCCATTCTTTACAGTGTATGAGTGTGCTTATTTGGGATATATTTCTTGGCAGTGATGATGTGTATTTTGTAATTCAACCATCTATCCTCATCCACATCTCAATAATGTCACACGCTTTAAAAGTACAACAAAGCATGACGTTAAAAGTGATGGAAAGTGACAGTACAAGAAGTGCAAAGCTCTCAGAGGCATCAAAAATCGGCCAGCCTGGAGAGTACATGTACATACAACTTTAAGTGCCATGGGAATCTGGGATACTGTCAAAGGCCAAACAGTTAAACCAGCATGTAATGAGAACATGAATACTGCATCATTCCGGTCTCCAATTATTTTCTATGCAGAACTTTGATAACAGAATTTCAATTATAAACATATTTATTTCCAGCTCTGTGATGATTACAAAACTGTTAATGACTTTACCAGTGAGGTATTACCACTTTATGAGTGTGCGGGAATCGACACACCCTGACCAACAAATACTAAATCAAGATTGTTGATAGAAGAGAAACACCTAGACTTCCTGGTGAATATAAAGGACAGGCAGAAACCCTGTGTCCAAGGATAAAAATCAGAATCAGGATAAATTGAGAGGGGTTGTCCTTATAAGGGAAATTTTTTCATCAGTAGCAAACAAGCATGTAGATGAAATGCATAGTTTTTAAATTCTGGTCCTACTGAATGCATGTGTAGGCCTACTGGTAATCAAGTTGTTACCAAATTACAGTCTGATTCAGAGAAAAAAGTCCCATTTTGTGTTGGTAATGATAGCTTCATTCCATCACAAGAAAAAGGTGTCGGAAAAAGATGGAGTGAGAAATATTCATCAAATATTTTATGTGTGCCATGGATTCATTTCAGTTGGAGCTGTTCATGACAAGGGAACAAAATTTAAATCTTATAAGACAATTTTCAAACCCTTCAAAGGAGGAAATATTACAGTGGGAACTCATGAAGGAAAGTTTATAGAATGAAGTTAAAGATTTAATTGAGTGAAAATAACATTATTCAGGCAAATATGGCTACTATGGTAGGTATTAAAATCTGATGCAAAACAAATCTGTCACCATGTGTAAAATTTCATGAAAGACATAAATTCAATATAAAGAAGTGTGTGTATATATATATATATATATATATATATATATAAAAAGGACAGGCAGAAACCCTGTGTCCAAGGATAAAAATCAGAATCAGGATAAATTGAGAGGGGTTGTCCTTATAAGGGAAATTTTTTCATCAGTAGCAAACAAGCATGTAGATGAAATGCATAGTTTTTAAATTCTGGTCCTACTGAATGCATGTGTAGGCCTACTGGTAATCATATGTGTGGATGGATATGTGTGTGTGTGCGAGTGTATACCCATCCTTTTTTCCCCCTAAGGTAAGTCTTTCCGCTCCCGGGACTGGAATGACTCCTTACCCTCTCCCTTAAAACCCACATCCTTTCGTCTTTCCCTCTCCTTCCCTCTTTCCTCATGAGGCAACAGTTTGTTGCGAAAGCTTGAATTTTGTGTGTATGTTTGTGTTCGCTTGTGTGTCTCTCGACCTGCCAGCACTTTCATTTGGTAAGTCACATCATCTTTGTTTTTAGGTATATTTTTCCTTCGTGGAATGTTTCCTTCTATTATAACCATATATATATATATATATTCCTCCCCCAAAGGCAAGTCCCCCCCAAAAAAGGGGGAAATGAGATCCATCCTTCATGAAATCCTCCCCACTCCACCAAGAGTGTCTTTCCGCTGTCCACCTAACCTTTGTAACCTCTTAGTTCATCCCTATGAAATCCCCAAACCACCTCCCTACCCTCTGGCTCCTACCCTTGTAACCGCCCCCAGTGAAAAACCTGTCCCATGCACCCTCCCACCACCACCTACTCCAGTCCTGTAACCCGGAAGGTGTACACAATCAAAGGCAGAGCCACGTGTGAAAGCACCCAACCAACTGACCTGCCTACACTGTGGTGCATTCTATGTGGGAATGACCAGCAACAAACTGTCCATTCGCATGAATGGACACAGGCAGACAAAGTTTGTTGCTAATGAGGATCACCCTGTGGCTAAACATGCCTTGGTGCACGGCCAGCACATCTTGGCGCAGTGTTACACCGTCCGGGTTATCTGGATACTTCCCACCAACACCAACCTATCCGAACTCCGGAGATGGGAACTTGCTCTTCAATATATCCTCTCTTCCCATTATCCACCAGGCCTCAATCTCCGCTAATTTCAAGTTGCCGCCACTCTTACCTCACCTGTCATTCAACAACATCTTTGCCTCTGCACTTCTGCCTCGACTGACATCTCTGCCCAAACTCTTTGTCTTTAAATATGTCTGCTTGTGTCTGTGTGTGTGTGGATGGATGTGTGTGTGTGTGTGCGAGTGTGCACCCATCCCTTTTTCCCCCTAGGGTGGGTCTTTCCACTCCCGGGACTGGAGTGGCTCCTTGCCCTCTCCCTTGGAGCCCGCATCCTTTCATCTTTCCCTCTCCTTCCCTCTTTCCTGGTGGGGTGGCGGTTTGTTGCGAGGGCTTGAATTTTGTGTGTATGTTTGTGTGTCTGGTCGACCTGCCAGCACTTTCATTTGGTGGGTCACATCATCTTTGTTTTTTGGGTGTGTGTCTATATATATATATATATATATATATATATATATATATATATATATATATATATATATATATATATAGGGAAACATTCCACATGGGAAAAATATATCTAAAAACAAGGATGATGTGATTTGCCGGGTGGGGGTGCTGGCAGGTCGATAGACACACAAACATACACGCAGGGTTCAGGCTTTCGCAGCTGACGGTTGATTCGTCAGGGGGGGGGGGGACGGGGGGATGTGGGTTTTGGGGGAGAGGGTGGGGAGTCGTTCCAGTCCCGGGAGCGGGGGGACTTACCTTGGGGGGAGGAATGGACGGGTGTGCACTCGCGCACACGCAAGTGTCCATCCACACATGCACAGACACAGGGAGACGTTTGTAAAGGCAAAGAGTTTGCCTTTACAAATGTCTGGCAAAGAGTTTGCCTTTACAAATGTCTGGCAAAGAGTTTGCCTTTACAAATGTCTGCTTGTGTCTGTGTATGTGCGGATGGATATGTGTGTGTGTGCGAGTGTATACCTGTCCTTTCTTCCCCCTTTCCCCCTAAGGTAAGTCTTTCCGCTCCCGGGATTGGAATGACTCCTTACCCTCTCCCTTAAAACCCACATCCTTTTGTCTTTCCCTCTCCTTCCCTCTTTCCTGATGAAGCAACCGTTGGTTGCGAAAGCTTGAATTTTGTGTGTATGTTTGTGTTCGTTTGTGTGTCTGTCGACCTGCCAGCACTTTCATTTGGTAAGTCACATCATCTTTGTTTTTAGGTATATTTTTCCTACATGGAATGTTTCCTTCTATTATAGCCATATCATATATATATATATACAAGCAGACATATTTAAATATGTCTGCTTGTGTCTGTATATGTGTGGATGGATATGTGTGTGTGTGTGCGAGTGTATACCCGTCCTTTTTTCCCCCTAAGGTAAGTCTTTCCGCTCCCGGGACTGCAATGACTCCTTACCCTCTACCTTAAAACCTACATCCTTTCGTCTTTCCCTCTCCTTCCCTCTTTCCTGATGAGGCAACAGTTTGTTGCGAAAGCTTGAATTTTGTGTGTATGTTTGTGTTCGTTTGTGTATCTGTCGACCTGCCAGCACTTTCATTTGGTAAGTCACATTATCTTTGTTTTTAGGTATGTGTATATATATATATATATATATATATATATAAAAGAAGGAAACATTCCACGTAGGAAAAAAAATATATCCAAAAACAAAGATGATTTGACTTACCAAACAAAAGCGCTGGCACGTCGATAAACACACAAACAATCACAAACATACACACAAAATTCTAGCTTTCGCAACCAACGGTTGCCTTGTCAGGAAAGAGGGAAGGAGAGGGAAAGACGAAAGGATTTGGGTTTTAAGGGAGAGGGTAAGGAGTCATTCCAATCCTGGGAGCGGAAAGACTTACCTTAGGGGGAAAAAAGGACGGGTATACACTCGCACACACACATATCCATCCACACATATACAGGCACAAGCAGACATATACAGAGGCAAAGAGTTTGGGCAGAGATGTCAGTCGAGGCAGAAGTGCAGAGGCAAAGATGTTGTTGAATGACAGGTGAGGTATGAGTGGCGGCAACTTGAAATTAGCGGAGATTGAGGCCTGGTGGGTAACGGGAAGAGAGGATATATTGAAGAGCAAGTCCCATCTCCGGAGTTCGGATAGGTTGGTGTTAGTGGAAAGTATCCAGATAACCCGGACGGTGTAACACTGTGCCAAGATGTGCTGGCCGTGCACCAAGGCATGTTTAGCCACAGGGTGATCCTCATTAGCAACAAACTTTGTCTGCCTGTGTTCATTCATGCAAATGGACAGTTTGTTGCTGGTCATTCCCACATAGAATGCATCACAGTGTAGGCAGGTCAGTTGGTAGATCACGTGGGTGCTTTCACACGTGGCTCTGCCTTTGATCGTGTACACCTTCCGGGTTACAGGACTGGAGTAGGTGGTGGTGGGAGGGTGCATGGGACAGGTTTTACACCGGGGGCGGTTACTAGGGTAGGAGCCAGAGGGTAGGGAAGGTGGTCTGGGGATTTCATAGGGATGAACTAAGAGGTTACGAAGGTTAGGTGGACGGCGGAAAGACACTCTTGGTGGAGTGGGGAGGATTTCATGAAGGATGGATCTCATTTCAGGGCAGGATTTGAGGAAGTCGTATCCCTGCTGGAGAGCCACATTCAAAGTCTGATCCATTCCCGGAAAGTATTCTGTCACAAGTGGGGCACTTTTGTGGTTCTTCTGTGGGAGGTTCTGGGTTTGAGAGGATGAGGAAGTGGCTCTGGTTATTTGCTTTTGTACCAGGTCGGGAGGGTAGTTGCGGGATGCGAAAGCTGTTGTCAGGTTGCAGGTGTAATGGTTCAGGGATTCCGGACTGGAGCAGATTCGTTTGCCACAAAGACCTAGGCTGTAGGGAAGGGACCGTTTGATGTGGAATGGGTGGCAGCTGTCATAATGGAGGTACTGTTGCTTGTTGGTGGGTTTGATGTGGACGGACGTGTGAAGCTGGCCATTGGACAGGTGGAGGTCAACATCAAGGAAAGTGGCATGGGATTTTGAGTAGGAAAGGCAAAGAGTTTGGGCCTTTACAAATGTCTGCTTGTGTCTGTGTATGTGCGGATGGATATGTGTGCGTGTGCGAGTGTATACCTGTCCTTTTTTCCCCCTAAGGTAAGTCTTTCCACTCCCGGGATTGGAATGACTCCTTATGCTCTCCGTTAAAACCCACACCCTTTTGTCTTTCCCTCTCCTTCCCTCTTTCCTGACGAAGCAACCGTTGGTTGTGAAAGCTTGAATTTTGTGTGTATGTTTGTATTTGTTTGTGTGTCTATCGACATGCCAGCACTTTCGTTTGGTAAGTCACATCATCTTTGTTTTTAGATATATTTTTCCCATGTGGAATGTTTCCCTCTGTTATATATATATATATAAGAATCCATAAATCAAATAGGAAGAAGCCTAAGACATAGTGCAAAAATCAAAATGCCTATTACATTTGCCAGCCTTGATGTAAATTCTGCATATGTGACTTATTGTCATGAACCTGTCTCATAACTAGGTGCAATGAACTGTGACAACTCCGGAAACACGCTGAGCAAGAAAAAATGTGTGCACCTATTCTTAATGAAACTTGGATGATGACTGAACACAGAGAAAACCAAGAAATATTTGACAATAGGTGGATATTTGAAGCGAAGAGGAAAACAGATGGAACTGTGCATAGATTTAAAGCTTGACTTGTTGTTAGAAAAATTTAATAGAGGCATGGCATGGACTAACTTGAAACCTTCAGTCTGGCGCTAAGATTTGCCTCCATAAAAATAGTTCAATCTATCACAGCATCAAAAGCCACAGATAAGAGGCAGTTTGATGTTAAAATCATACAGTGAAATTGATACTGTGATTTATATGTGACAACCAGAGGGCTTTATGGATAGCACCAAAAGGGTATCCAAGCTGAAGTAGAGTATATATGGACTCAATCAAAAATCTGGACTGTGACCATCATGCTAAATGAATTCAGCCCGATGGCAACAGATGCTGATCCTGCATTTTTGCGAATGACAAGGGTGGCCATCCTAGTTGTTCACATCTCTGACAGTCTGGTTGTATTGGAGTCTAGAGAAGTCATCAATCCATTGCTGAATGATCTTGAGGAGGAGTCCGATGTAACTAGGAGCAGTGCTAGTCATTATCTCCATTTGCAAATAGAGTAATTCCATGATGGCTCTGGCTTCATAAACCAAGAGACACATGTCAGAACTGTGCTGAAATGGTACAGCATGCTGTGGCAATACCTATTGATCATGGTCAAGTGGCCTCTGAGCTGGGACTCAGTTCAAAGATTATCAACACTCCATACTGTCAAGGCATTGGAAGCTTGCTCTGTCTGTCAGTGGCAATGAGACCTGATATCAGTTTTGCAATGCACAATGCTAGTCAGCACCTTGAAGTATCAGAAAAGACACACTGGACTACTGTGAAGAGGATCTTAAAGTACCTAAAGGGAATAATCTATCATGTTTTATGTTATACGAGGAGTAGAGATAATCATTTTTCTGTATTTAGTGACTTGCAGGAGATTTTCTTATTTGAAAATCAACTTGGTGAAGCAACCATAGATTGGAACTCTCAGGACTTGTGACCTTGTCAACAACAGAAGCAGAATGCCTAGCTTTCTGCCAGGCTGTAAAAGAAATCATGTGAATCCAGGCAATTTTGCAAAATATTGTGAGGTTAAATGAAATAATTTCCACCTTGTGGATGGACTATCAAAATGCCATCCAGGTGATCAAGAATCCTGAGCATTATACCCAAAGAAAACACACAGATGTCTAGTGTCACTTTACATGAGAAAAATTTAACTTGGGAATCTTCAGCCTGGAACATGTCAGCTCTGCACAGAGCAAGCAGATAGTCTCACCAAGTCACTCGCTAGGAGTAACTTTGATAAACTGAAACAATTGGTTATTGTTGTTGATACTGATCTCAATGGAAAAAGACAATGAAAATGTTAAACATTTTGTAACTGATGTGGAACTGTTATGATACCAGTAATCAGTTCAGACTGTTTTGTTTGTTCTTTGATGTTAATATACAGTGCTATTCTCCCATATTTGTATTTGACATATTTTCCAGTTGCCTACACTCTACTGGAGGGTGAATACAAATTTCTCGTTATTCTACAGTGAGAACTGGTGCTGTTTTTTGTGACTTCTTCATCACAAACAATTTTTCAAAATTAACAGCCAACAGAAGAAAACTTAAAATTCTCTGAAATACGTTTAAGATTTCTTTTACTGGAAACAGAAATACTGACTGAAGCATAAGGTATGCTATTAATGGTATTTATTTATGTTTTGTTTTAACTTTTCCTTTAAAATCAGAGAGTCAGAGGAAACAGAAATGTGTTTTCTAAATGTAATAAACAGTACTAAGTAACTCATAAGGAAATAAACAGTGGTGGACTTCTGGATGAACAGAAAATGTGCACGCCTATAGCTGTGCATCTTTGACTTACAATGAAGGAACTTATGTCATGAAGATTGCAGCTTGTACTTCATAGAGAAGTAAGCAAAGACTATTTTTATACTGTAATAATAATAACAATTGCTATAATAATATTTTTATAGCTGGGATCTCAGATTACAAAATTATGTAATAACATTGCAATAACAAAACTGTAATTGAATCAGAGGTCTAAAACTAATATAGAGTTTTGAATGGCTTATATATATATAAAACATTTGAAAGGATTGTGTATTTATAAAATAAGGGAACTGTCTACAATTCTGCGTAGGTCTTAATGAGTGAGTTATGTGACAGGAGCAACAAGAATGATTGTAATAGAATATATGCTAATGGAAAAAGGAAGAATGGAAAGTAGCTGCAATTTAGGTACTTTCTGAATGTGCTAAAACTTAACATTTATTTCTAGGCATGTTATCTAGTGACATTAGACTGTGAAATTTCAGATTGGAGATACTGTCTCACACGATATTTTTGCTAGAAGGCTGAAAAATGCATCACAGAGAAGAAATTCACTATCAAGAAAATGAGGGTTTAAGGGAGACAACATGCTCAATAGCTCACACAAAGCTGTTGACTATGTCTATAGCAATTCATGTTCTGTGTACTGCTATCAGAAAACACTAGGTATACAATGGTTGTGAGATAGTATACAAAGGTTAATCACATAGTGTAGTGCTAAAGGCTGTCATCATGGTAGGGATGCAGCTGCCACATAAATAATTTGTTATTGTAACAGTCATGACAGTGTAATCCGGTGAAACCAAACTCTTATGTCAGAACACATTGTTAGCTGTATTTCTGTACAAATAGCCATTGGTACATGTAAAGTCTATTATCTTATGAAGCACCTTCCACATGGGAGTGTGATTTTACTACTCTGTTTCTTTGAATAAATGAAATTCATTCAGAATCAAAATGCCAGTACTTAATTCAGTCAAGAAAAGTTTGAATTTTTCCAAATGTAGAGCAAGAAAAAAGAACTTAAATTACTTCCCAACTCTTTCAATCCCACTAGTCTCCCTCATTGTCTCCAGTATATTTATTTCATAATGAATATAGAAGTGATCCAAAATGTGTTCTGTCTGCATTTTTGAATGAGGCATCTCATATTTTATTCTTTCACAAAACAAAATTTTGTAACTACACCATCAAATCCAATTTCTTTGATTAGGTTATTATTTAATATGTTCTTGTGTTCTGATACTACTAGTGGCGTATGTGATGCACACACTTTTAAACCCACTGTCCAGCCCATAAAAAATCAGTAACGCCTTTTTCCATTTTGCCTGGCAGTAACCATATTCGTAACTTCATAATGATGTTTCTTATATTAGATGAAATATTAATTAATGGTATGTCATACAAATTTGTCTTCTAGAGGCTCAATCAGAAATGTTCATAACTGTTTTAAGAGATAGCTGTATCCAATAGAAAACTCATATTTGATACTTTCATGGTGATATTGTAACTTAAAGAAACCCTCTACTGTATAAGTTGTCAATCAACTAGTTCTTTCTTTGTATAAGTCTATTGTACAATCTGCTTATTAATTCTCATTATTCTGTAATTAAAAAAAGGATGAACCAAGTGACTGTTGGTAATGATCTTATTATTTAAGAGTGTGTTTTTCAGATCAGATAAAATAATTGTAGAGACAGAATTTCATACTTTCAGAAGTTTAATTGTAGTGCATTTGCAGCTATAGCACCATTAATGTGTCACAGGGTTGGTATGTTATTCTGGATTTGTCACTGCTAGTGGTGGAGGGTGACTGGATGCTCTTCCTGTGGTCAGCCATTGCCACACCCCCCTCTCCCCCTCATTTCCATGGGAAAGGATATCTGTACCCCCTTCGTATGTGTCTAATGGTCTAGTGTGATTGCCTGTGAGAATGCAAGAATATTTTTGAAATGTTTGCAAATTGTGTAACTGAAGCAGGGGTGGGTACCAGCCCAATATTACCTGATCAGCTCTGAGAAATTGACTAAAAAAATATACAGGCTGACTCGCACACTGGCCCTTGTTGTTGATCCAATGGGTGTATTTGATACAGGATCAGTGTGCCATCCTGAATCCCAGCAGTGGTGTGCTAATGTATACATCTATCTGGGTGGGTCTTTAATGTACCTGTCTCTAGTAGCCCAGTCAATGAAGGATAATTAAGCAAACAATTCATGTAGTCACAAATTTTTGTACTGGGGTAATGGGGAGTGTAATGAACAACATACTAAAAATCCTGACTGGAGGTGTGTGAGAGTGGGTGTGTGTGGCATTTGTAGATCACTTTCTATGTAACTTCCTGGCTGATTAAAGCTGTGTGCAAGACTGAGACTCAAACTTGAGACCTTTGTGGAAGTAAAGCTGTGATGAAAGGTCATGAGTTGATCTGTGGTAGCTTAGTTGGTAGAGCACTTGCACATGAAAAGTCAAGGTCTTGAGTTTGAGTCCCAGTCCAGCACACAGTTTTAATATGTCAGGCCTGCAAACAGAAGAGTAAACAGGTGATTCCTCAGTCTCCCTACTAAACTTAAAAACGTAAGATGCCTTTCTATCCTGATGGTTACCCCCACTGGTTGTTAATGACACTCCCCTCTATCACTGTACAAAAGTTTGCGATTACACAAATTTTTTGCCGCAGCTGAGCTTATTTTGGTCTTTGTTGACTGTGCCTGGTATGTGGCCATCGTTTGGCGCTTACAATCAGCTATTCATTTGCGTTACATCTGTTTGCGACTAGCTGTTGCAGCCAACAAGCTGCATAGCGCAGTTATTGTGTGATACGCCTATTCACCTCCTGTCTATCCATACATTGGTTTTCTCCATGATTTAATAAGTGTGACTGTCTAATAAATTCTGGTTATGTCCATAGATACAGGAAGTTCATTCTAGCAGTTATATTTTAAAAGGAATTTTACAAAAATTTGTTTACCTTTTCAGGCTTTCAGTTTTATATTTGACAATTGCGATTACGCTCAATTCAATGTTTACAGTTCGACTAAAGAGGTTTATGCTGTCTAAGCCAAGTTCTTGTTGTAAGTTACTTAAGTTAATAGTTGCTTAGCAAGGATTGCTAGGTTTCTGGTTACAGGTTAATATAATTTACACGTTATTGTTAATTTACAGAAATTCTGAAGATGCGCCACCAGCATGAAACGCTTCAATTTTAAAATACACACATCAAAAAAAGTTTTGCATCACCTCGGTTCCGAGAGGTCCGGAACCTGCACAGAAAATTGGAATACAGATCAACATAAACATCATTTCCGCCATTTTTGTTGCTCATGGAAACCACATATTGCGTGTTGCGCCACCATACAGTGAGACCTTTCAGAGGTGGTGGTCCAGATTGCTGTACACAGCGGTACCTCTAACACCCAGTAGCACGTCCCTTTGCATTGATGCACGCCTGTTTTCGTCGTGGCATACTATCGACAAGTTCATCAAGGCACTGTTGGTCCAGATTGTCCCACTCCTCAACGGCGATTCAGCGTAGATCCCTCAGAGTGGGTGGTGGGTCACGTCGTCCACAAACAGCCCTTTTCAATCTATCCCAGGCATGTTCCATAAGGTTCATGTCTGGAGAACATGTTGGCCACTCTAGTCGAGTGATGTCGTTATCCTGAAGAAAGTCATTCACAAGATGTGCACTATGATGGGGGCGCGAATTGTCGTCCATGAAGACGAATGTCTTGCCAATATGCTACCGATATGGTTGCACTGTCGGTCGGACGATGGCATTCACGTATCACTCAGCCGTTACACCGCTTTCCATGACCAACAACGGCGTACGTCGGCCCCACATAATGCCACCCCAAAACAGAAGGGAACCTCCACCTTGGTGCACTCGCTGGGCAGTGTGTCTAAGGCGTTCAGCCAGACCGGGTTGCCTTCAAACACGTCCTTGACGATTGTCTGGTTGAAGGCATAAACGACACTCACCGGTGAAGAGAACGTGATGCCAGTCTTCAGCGGTCCATTCGGCATGTTTGTTGGGCCCATCTGCACCGCGATCCATGGTGTCGTAGTTGCAAAGATGGACCTCGCCATGGACTTTGGGAGTGAAGTTGCGCATCATGCAGCCTATTGTGCACAGTTTGAGTCGTAATACGACGTCCTGTGGCTGCATGAAAAGAATTATTCAAGATGGTGGCGTTGCTGTCAGGGTTCCTCCGAGCCATAATCCGTAGGTAGAGGTCATCCACTGCAGTAGTAGCCCTTGGGCGGCCTGAGCGAGGCATGTCATCGACAGTTTCTGTCTCTCTGCATCTCCTCCATGTCCGAACACCATCGTCTTGGTTCACTCTGAGACTACTGGTCACTTCCCTTGTTGAGAGCGCTTCATGGCACAAAGTAACAATGCGGACGCGATGGAACCGCGGTATTGACCGGCAAGGCATGGTTGAACTTAAACAACTCGAGCCGTGTACCTCCTTCCTGGTGGAATGACTAGAACTGATCGGCTGTTGGACCTCCTCCGCCAAATAGGCGCTGCTCATGCTTGGTTGTTTACATCTTTGGGCGAGTTTAGTGACATCTCTGAACAGTCAAAGGGACTGTGTCTGTGATACAATATGGGAACCGGGGCGATGCAAAAATTTTTTTGATGTTTGTATATACCTGCAAAAGAGACTGCCTTTTTATTTGAAAATTGGATTACTGTTGTTGAACCGAGCGGGAAATGGAGTGGAGAAACATATTCAGATGACAGAAGTTTTGGTTGAGATGCAGGAAGTCTTAATAGCTAGGCCTACAGTACTTGAATTACAAAACAGCTCGCTAAGGTACATTACGGTTTAGAATGGTCTTGTTTGTATGGAACAACATAAGGTAAGACATGTAGAATGGAGTAGTGTATAATCCGATAAGTTGAGTGGATATCAACAATGCGAATCTATCTCTATTAGGACTCTGTTGAGGTCAGCCATGCGGTAGTTTCGTATGAGCTACTCAGCCGGTGGGGCTAATCTGAAATCTGTAATTTTATATTATCATTTAATAACGGGTAGGTGGTATTACCTAAAATAGCATCTAATATACAGTCTCAGACAGCTAGCGAACAATAAGCAAAGCCAATCAAATATAGCACGAACACGAGTCGCAAATTAGGTTCACAACATTTTTTGGCAACAGAGATGCAGCTACATAGAAACGCCAGGCACTGGACTATTTCGTACACACGGATACAGTGTGCCGCAGGGAGAGGAGACACGACAGCATTTCCGAGTTGGAGCGGGACCACCACACTCACATGCGACATGTGCGTGCTTATAGGAGTGAATTACTCACATCATAGAGGCTGAATGTTACCCGTTTTCCAGAAGGCTGTGTCCCATCGTCCTCATCCTGGCACATCGCCGTCACCCACTGCAGGGCCTCCGGAGTGGCAGACCGGATGCAGTCCACTCGCCCCAGCCGGAACCGCCTCGTAGACGCGCTCTCGTAAGTTGCCACGAGCCGACGGTTGAGCCTGCACAGCCAGAATACAAGCACTACCAAAATGCTTCCCTGTCAGTGAACGTCGACTTTGGTGTACGAACTGGTATCCAGAACTTCCGAAATGTGTTAATTACAACTGCTACGTCTTCAGGAAGTGCAAAATGGCTAAGCAGGGATGGCTAGAGGACAAATGTAAGGATGTAGAAGCATGTATCACTAGGGGTAAGATAGATACTGCCTACAGGAAAATTAAAGAGACCAATGGAGAAAAAAGAATCACTTACATGAATATCAAGAGCTCAGATGGAAACCCAGTTCTAAGCAAAGAAGGGAAAGCAGAAAGGTGGGAGGAGGATATAAAGGATCTATACAAGGGCGATGTTCTTGAGGACAATATTATAGAAATGCAAGAGGAGGTAGAAGAAGATGAAATGAGAGATATGATACTGAGTGAAGAGTTTGACAGAGCACTGAAAGACCTAAGTCGAAACAAGGCCTCGGGAGTAGACAACATTCCATTAGAACTACTGATTGCCTTGGGAGAGCCAGCCCTGACAAAACTCTACCATCTGGTGAGCAAGATGTTTGAGACAGGTTAAATACCCTCAGACTTCGAGAAGAATATAATAATTCCAATCCCAAAGAAAGCAGGTGCTGACAGACGTGAAAATTACCGAACTATCAGTTTAATAAGTCACGGCTGCAAAATACTAACGCGAATTGTTTACAGACGGATGGAAAAACTGGTGGAAGCCGACCTCGGAGAAGATCAGTTTGGATTCCGTAGAAATGCTGGAACACGTGAGGCAGTACTGATCCTACGACTTATCTTAGAAAATAGATTAAGGAAAGGCAAACCCACGTTTCTAGCATTTTTAGACTTAGAGAAAGCTTTTGACCATGTTGACTGGAATACTATCTTTCAAATTCTGAAGGTGGCAGGGTTAAAATACAGGGAGCGAAAGGCTATTTACAATTTGTACAGAAACCAGATGGCAGTTATAAGTGCGGAGGGGAATAAGAGAAGCAGTGGTTGGGAAGGGAGTGAGACAGGGTTGTAGCCAATCCCCGATGTTATTCAATCTGTATATTGAGCAAGAATCTGTATATTGAGCAAGCAGTAAAGGAAACAAAAGAAAAATTCGGAGTAGGAATTAAAATCCATGGAGAAAAAATAAAAGCTTTGACTTTCGCCGATGACATTGTAATTCTGTCAGAGACAGCAAAGGACCTGGAAGAGCAGCTGAACGGAATGGACAGTGTCCTGAAAGGAGGATATAAGATGAACATCAACAAAAGCAAAACGAGGATAATGGAATGTAGTCGAATTAAATCGGGTGATGCTGGGGGAATTAGATTAGGAAATGAGACGCTTAAAGTAGTAAATGAGTTTTTCCATTTGGGGAGCAAAATAACTGATGATGGTCGAAGTAGGGAGGATATAAAATGTCGACTGGCAATGGCAAGGAAAGCGTTTCTGAGGAAGAGGAATTTGTTAACATCGAGTTTAGATTTAAGTGTCAGGAAGTCGTTTCTGAAAGTATTTGTATGGAGTGTAGCCATGTAAGGAAGTGAAACGTGGACGATAAATAGTTTGGACAAGAAGAGAATAGAAGCTTTCGAAATGTGGTGCTACAGAAGAATGCTGAAGATCAGATGGGTAGATCACATAACTAATGAGGAAGTATTGAATAGGATTGGGGAGAAGAGAAGTTTGTGGCACAACTTGACCAGAAGAAGGGATCGGTTGGTAGGACATGTTCTGAGGCATCAAGGGATCACCAATTTAGTATTGGAGGGCAGCGTGGAGGGTAAAAATCGTAGAGGGAGACCAAGAGATGAATACACTAAACAGATTCAGAAGGATGTAGGTTGCAGTAGGTACTGGGAGATGAAGAAGCTTGCACAGGATAGAGTAGCATGGAGAGATGCATCAAACCAGTCTCTGGACTGAAGACCACAACAACAACAACGTCTTACCTAGATCTCATCTCATCACCATCAAAGTAGTCCACTTGGGAGCGACTACACTGATCTCAAAGCACCTGCAACTTTTGAAATGCGTTTTTAAAATCTTTCTTTCTTAGGGTGTATAGTGCCCTCTGCGTTTCCGTTAGAATATCCTCCATTAAGCTATCGTCTCTTGAACACAATTTGCATCTTGCGGAAGAGAGAAAAGTCCCTTGGAGGTAGTGGACAGTGGGTGGGAAAAACAATCATCTTGCTTTATTAAAAAAATTCCTGAATAATGTAAGCTGTATCTGGTCGTGCATTTTCAAGATGGAGTACCCAGTCGTTCGCATGTCTCACCCTCCCGCAACTATATTAGAAAAGTGCAGTACACCTAGATCTGCATAGATACTCCGCAAGTCACCGTACGGCGCGTGGCGTAGGGTTCCCTGTACCAATACCAGTCGCTTTGTTTCCTGTTCAACAGGCGAATAGAGGAAATGAAAACGGCTGTGTACCTCCGTACGAGCCGTAATTTCTCTCATCTTATCTTCGTGTCCTTGCGCGAAACGTACGGAGGCGGCAGTAGAAACTCTCTGCAGTCATCTTCAGTTGGCGGTTCTCTAAATTTTCTCAAATGTATTCTGCTAAAAGAACCTCGCCTTCCCTCCAGGGATACCCATTTGAGTTTCCTAAGCATCTCTGTAATACCTGTGTGTTGTTTCAACGCATCGCTAAAAAATCTAGCAGCCTGGCTCTGAATTACATCCACGTCATTCTTTAATCCGATCTGGCGTGGATCCCAACTACTGGAGCTGTACTCAAGAATGGATTGCACTATTGTCTTATATACCGTATCCTTTACAGACGAACCACACATCCCTAAAATTCTCCTGATAATTCGAAGCCGAATATTCGCCTTCCCTATTACAATCCTCGCCTGCTCGTTCCATTTTTTATCTGTTTGCAATGTTACGCCTAGAATCGTAATCAAGGCGACCATGTCAAGCACATTACTAATACTATATTAGAACATTACGGGTTTGTTTTTCCTGCACATCTCCTTAGAACTCTCTATTGATCATCTGACCAAGAAACACGAACTCATAGTGAACAATCCAGGGCGTCCCTCCTAAGGGTCGTCAGGCTTGTTTTCTCTGTTACTCTGGTAGATATCTGCAATTTCGTTTTTGGGTTCTGTAGCTCGACTCACTTCAAACAAATACTGCTGATCTCGTCTTCCATGAGACTTCCAGTGACTAAGGACAGCGTCGGTTTGTTATCTGTTAAAAACAGATCCAATGTGATATTCGTTTTATCGACGTGTATTAACGGGTACAGTAGACCGCGAAGAAAAAAACAGCGATCCAGCAGCGACAGCACTGCCCTGGCACGTGCTGACTGCTGCCGCCATGCAGCAGCGCTACTCGGTGACTACTGGAGTACAGGTTATTCTTCGTGCTCTACTGAGCCTGCTCTTACTCATAGACAGAAGAAATATCACACTGGCCAAATCTGGGACCTCTCTATCGCATGGGAACATAAAATTCCGCTTTAAAAATAATTATGTTCGTAACTGAAAACAAATCGCCAAAGAACGTCCATGAAAGACGTGGTGACTTGGTGACTCGAGCTGCATATTGTAAAAACGAAACTGCGAATAAGCGCCGAAAAAAACAAAGAAAATGCGGTTGACGACTCTTGAGGGTAACACTTGTGTATACAGGGTGTTACAAAAAGGTACGGCCAAACTTTCAGGAAACATTCCTCACACACAAAGAAAGAAAATATGTTATGTGGCCATGTGTCCGGAAACGCTTACTTTCCATGTTAGAGCTCATTTTATTACTTTCTCTTCAAATCATATTAATCATGGAATGGAAACACACAGCAACAGAACGTACCAGCGTGACTTCAAACACTTTGTTACAGGAAATGTTCAAAATGTCCTCCGTTAGCGAGGATACATGCATCCACCCTCCGTCGCATGGAATCTCTGATGGGCTGATGCAGCCCTGGAGAATGGCGTATTGTATCACAGCCGTCCACAATAAGAGCACGAACAGTCTCTACATTTGGTACCAGGGTTGCGTAGACAAGAGCTTTCAAATGCCCCCATAAATGAAAGTCAAGAGGGTCGAGGTCAGGAGAGCGTGGAGGCCATGGAATTGGTCCGCCTCTACCAATCCATCGGTCACCGAATCTGTTGTTGAGAAGCGTACGAACACTTCGACTGAAATGTGCAGGGGCTCCATCATGCATGAACCACATGTTATGTCGTACCTGTAAAGGCACATGTTCTGGCAGCACAGGTAGAGTATCCCGTATGAAATCATGATAACGTGCTCCATTGAGCGTAGGTGGAAAAACATGGGGCCCAATCAAGACATCACCAACAATGCCTGCCCAAACGTTCACAGAAAATCTGTGTTGATGACGTGATTGCACAATTTCGTGCAGATTCTCGTCAGCCCACACATGATGATTGTGAAAATTTACAATTTGATCACGTTGGAATGAAGCCTCATCCGTAAAGAGAACATCTGCACTGAAATGAGGATTGACACATTGTTGGATGAACCATTCGCAGAAGTGTACCCGTGGAGGCCAATCAGCTGCTGATAGTGCCTGCACACGCTGTATGTGGTACAGAAACAACTGGTTCTCCCGTAGCACTCTCCATACAGTGACGTGGTCAACGTTACCTTGTACAGCAGCAACTTCTCTGACGCTGACATTAGGGTTATCGTCAACTGCACGAAGAATTGCCTCGTCCATTGTAGGTGTCCTCGTCGTCCCCAGTCGCGACTCATAGGCTGGAATGTTCCGTGCACCCTAAGACACCGATCAATTGCTTCGAACGTCTTCCTGTCGGCACACCTTCGTTCTGGAAATCTGTCTCGATACAAACGTACCGCGCCACGGCTATTGCCCCGTGCTAATCCACACATTAAATGGGCATCTGCCAACTCCGCATTTGTAAACATTGCACTGACTGCAATACCACGTTCGTGATGAACACTAACCTGTTGATGTACGGATGTGCTTGACGCTAGTACTGTACAGCAATGAGTCGCATGTCAACACAAGCACCGAAGTCAACATTACCTTCCTTCAATTGGGCCAACTGGCGGTGAATCGAGGACGTACAGTACATACTGACGAAACTAAAAGGCGCTCTAACATGGAAATTAAGCGTTTCCGGACACATGTCCACATAACATCTTTTCTTTATTTGTGTGTGAGGAATGTTTCCTGAAAGTTTGGCCGTACCTTTTTGTAACACCCTGTATATATTGACGATTCCTACTTCGTTCAGGGGCATATCCATTAACATAACTTTCGTCACCAGCGGTGACCTAGGAAGAAATTTAGTATCGTCTTGAAGCAGTTGTTTAAGTTCGCTTACACTTCCACAAGACGTTGCTACTGTCCGTCCTGAAGTAGTCGTTGTACAAACTTCGCCGTAGTTCTTACGTCCTCAGCCTTCTATTTAGTATCCTTGTATCTTGTCGACTGGCAGATCGGATGTAGGAGAGCGACGCAAATAATGTGAAACAGGGCGCAGTAGAAATTCACATGTGGTCTGCTGAGATAGTCCCTGTCAGAGATAAAACTTAACTAAAGAACTGTCGTGTGTCAAAGATAAAACTTCTGTTGATTTTGTGGAGCTACTGTCCTAGGCCTCACTAAATTTCGTGCCTTCTTCTTTTCTTTTAAAATTGTCCGCTTGTTTATAATTTCCATAGCTTGTCTATGTTGTGATGGTTGATAGTTCATCACTGCACGTGAAATCCTGGTTTCGGAATAAATGGTTCAAATGGTTCTGAGCACTATGGGACTTAACATCTGAGATCATCAGTCCCCTAGAACTTTGAACTACTTAAACCTAACTAACCTAAGGACATCACCCACATCCATGCCCGAGGCAGGATTCGAACCTGTGACCGTAGCGGTTGCCCGGTTCCAGACTGAAGCGCCTAGAACTTCTCGGCCACAGCGGGCGGCTTACCTTTACAGATCTTAGAGATTGATATATTTTCATTGCTGATCTACAAATATCTTTTATGTTTTTATGAAATCTTATCAATCTGATCAGTTACTTTTTTAATAAAAGGGAGAAAAACTGAGATTTATCCTTGTCCTTCAGCCTACTGTTATTTGTTCGTATAATGATATTTTCTACTTTTTCTTAAACATGTTTGAGATGTTCTATTTTGGTGGGTATATGTTGTGGGACGCTAATTCTTTTATCTACAATGATGAAGAATTATGCAGTGCTACATTGGGAAGCCATCGAAATATATAAACAAGGAGACAATTTTAAAAGGAAAGCAGCCGTGAAACTTAGTGATACAGTACTACAGAATCAATAAGTACGTTGCATCTTCGACAGATGACGTTCTACAGTTAATTTTTATCCCTGACAAGGATTATCTCTGCCAATCACATGTAGACTTCTATCATGCCCCGTTTTCACAGTATTTATGTCACTCTCCGACGTCCGACCCGTAAGTCGACAAGACTCAGTCGAATCAGTAACACCTACGAAGATGTCCAGAGCTACTCTGGAGGAAACGTCTGGGACAAAAATGTTTCGTGGGCAATTATCATACAACCTGGACGATTCACCAGCAACTATTCTCTGATGTGATGACATTTTGTCACCCGACAGCAAGTTAGTTATCACCAATGGACGTTAGATCTTTTTAGAAACGCCTTTAGCAGTCGTAAGTCTGTCAGTTCTAAAGTGTTGTTTGCAAAAGCTTGCTTCAACATTTGAAGCGTTTCTGTAGCGATTTTCGCAAGTTTAAAACAAGTTTCTTTACAGACGCTGCTTTTTCAGGCCAGCCGACGCAAACTCATAGAAACACGATAATGGAAATATCATCACCGACAACTAACCAAACCACTCAGCACACAGCCATTTGCCAAAATTCCGCTGTTATGTTTAATCTATGTCATACAAACTGTAAATAGAAGAAATTCAGATTTTTAATATTTTTCAGAGAAAACTTTTGTACTAAGTCAACACTGTGCGAAATGATATGGACAGGCAGATATGTACGTGTACCGCACTCATGGAATTCAGGAAATGATTCAAGTAAATAAGTGACTCAAAGTATTGTGGATAATGGTGCTGAAATATTACTACCGTGGAACAAAAGTACAGACACTGTTCACGTTACTTAGGGATAGTTCATCGTGGTGTATCTACGCAGCATGATTTTTCAACGTGTTGTGTGACATGTTTCCTCAAAATCGATCAGCAGTGTTTTACTGCAGAAATAGTCTTCTTAACCATTGTGAAATGTGTATTTGGTCTGATACAAAGAAAAACGGACTAACACTGGAATTTATGTACTTATCAAGTACATTCAATTAGTGTTTAAATACGAAGAAAGAAAAAAGAAAGGAAAACGAAATAGTACAAGGCGCTTATTAAAGAGAAAGGTGTAGTTTCGAATAAATGAGAACAGGGACATGGCAGACTATACTGAGCTAAACAATATTATTCGGAACATCGATCATTGAGACTATGAAGGAAATAATTAGATACTTATTTATGGTAAATATAATACAGTATCCGATGAAACGTACCTGGACACCTATTAGTGGACATTAATCTGTGCTGTGTCCACCCTTCGCCATTATGACAGCTTGAACTCTGTCGAGGAAACTTTCAGTGAGGTATGTCAATGTTTGTGAAGGAACGGAACTCCTTTATTCCTCATCCAAGCCGAAACCAGGGAAGGTTGGGACTCAGGGCAGGAATGTTATTGTCTTCAAACCGTCGCCTCACAGACGCTGCTTTATGACAGGGTGCACTGTCATGCAGTCATCGGTCTCCCTGCTGTTCCTCTACTTTAAACAGACACTGTGCTGTAAAATGTGTTCGTATCCTTTTACATTTAGCGTTTTTTACGCACAACAAGGGGGCCAGACGGTAACCACGAAAATCACCCCCATAAGCAAACACGACCTACTTCGAACTTCTCTGTTGGCACTACGCTTGATGGCAGGTAACGTTCTCCAGGGATTCACCAAACCCAAGACCTCCAGGGATTCACCAAACCCAAGACCCTTCCAGCGGATTGTCACAGGATACTGTGTTATTAATTATTCCAAATCACTCGTTTCCAGTCAGCCAGTGTCCAGTGGCGTCACACTCTACACCACCTCAAACTTCGCTCAGCAATGACTACACAAATGTGTGGCTTATGAACAGCTGCTCGACCATTTTACCCCCTTTTTTTTTTTTTAGCTCCTACTCACAGTCCAGCTAGCTGGACTGTTCGTAGCACTTTGCGATTCAGGAGTGATTCCTTCCGCTGATATCACGCAATTTTTACAAACTCCCTCTACGATGGTCAACGGTCCCTGTCCGTTAGTACATGGGGCTACCCGGTCTTGATTTAACTGTGATGGTTCCCTCACGTTTCCACTTGTGAGACTACCGTTGGGCTTTAAATCTACCCCTGAAATTCTATTAAGAACAGATAGCTCCCCATAAGATCACGAGAATAATTAAACAAAGGGTGTGCAACGAATCAGGGCCAGTCATACTTGAAATACGGGTTTCATCTAGCTATGGAATGAACCAAAAGGTCACAATAAAGTCCTTTTTATTACTAAAAAAATTATCTTGATTTCAAACATAGAATAGGTAATGCAATAATTATTCAGTGCTCAGTCGCTGAAAAGCATTATTAAATGTGCACGATAATACCTTGATACAAATGAGTTGGATAGAAAAGGAAATGATAATATGACGTACAATTAGTTGTGTGCAGGTAAATCGCAATTCAGTGCAGAACTAGCTAACAGATTAACGGAAAGATCCAGAAAAGTAAATATGACCGCTAGTTCCCTTGCGGAAATGCATGTTTAGTTCAGTAGCTGAGTGCACGAATTAATTGAGAAAACCAAAACTTTAACCCGAAGTAAATGACTTTGCGTCCATCTCATCAAGTCGTGCACAAATGCTGCATATGCTTACCATCATCCTAAAAATCACATGCTGAGAATGGATGCAGTGGTGGCTCAAAGTTACAAGTTCACCTCTGGCACCTGTGACTGGCTCTGAGACAGGTTCTCAAAACGAGCTGCTGGAAGTGCAAACGAATGAAAATTGTTTCATCTCTGCAGCTGTAAGACGCAGAGCTCTAGCATCTGACGTCTGTATGCTCTTCTTCTCAAAATCATGTTGATTCTACCACGACCAGATTCTTGTTAGCTAATCTCTGTAGAGTTTCTGAGTTGCGTCCAATGAAAAATTTACAAAAATATTAGCAATCTTCCTCCTTATAAACAATCTGCTGTGACTAGCCAGTGACATATTGCACGTAACGTTACCGAGTTCTCATTCTCGTCTTTTCTTTTTTCCATTTGTCAGCAGTCTTCTGACTAGTTTGATGCGGCCCGCCACGAGTTCCTCTCTGTGCCAATCTCTTCATCTCAGAGTACCCCTTGCAGCTTACCTCAGCAATTATTTGCTACATGTATTCCACGGTCTTTCTGTACAGTTTTCACTTCCTACAGCTCCCTCTAGTACCATGGAAGTTATTCCCTGGTCTCTTAAAAGATGTCCTTCCGTCGTGTCCCTTCTTCTTGTCAGTATTTTCCATATATTCCTTTCTCATCCGATTCCACACAGCGGCCCCTCTCCGCAGTCCTTGTTACACTACCACACACTACTCTGCCGAAACGTACATTCTCAGGAATGTCTTCCTCAAATTAAATCCTATGTTTGATACTAGTAGACTTCTCTTGGCCAGGAATGCCTTTTTGCCAGTCATAGTCTGCTTTTTACGTCCTCCTTGCTCCGTCCGTCAAGGGGTAATTTTGCTGCCTAGGTAACGAAATTCCTTAACTTCATCTACTTTGTGCCCGTCAGTCCTGATGTTAAGTTTCTCGCTGTACTCATATCTGCTACTTCTCATTGCTTTACTCTTTCTTCGATTTACTCTCAATCCATATTCTGAACTCATTAGAATGCTCATTTCATTCAACAGATCCTGCAATTCTTTTTCACTGTCACTGAGGATAGGAATCTCGTCAGCGAATCTTGTCATTAATATCCCGTCCCACTGAATTTTAATTCCACTTCTTTCTTTTATTTCTGTCATTGCTTCTTCTATGTATAGATTGAACAGTAGTAGTGAAAGGCTGAAAGACTGCACCCCTCTCTTTCACCCTTTTAATGCGAGCACATCATTCTTGGCCTTCCACTCTTATTATTCCCTCCTGACTATTGTGCATGTATATATTACCCGTCTCTCCGAACAGTTTATCCCTATTTTCCTCAGAATTTCAAACATCTTGCACCATTTGGCATTGTGGACCGCTTTCTCCAGATCGACAAATCCTGTTAACGTGTCTTGATTTTTCTTTAGTCTTGCTTCCATTCTCAAGGGTAATGTCAGAACAGTCTCTCTGTCCCTTTACGTTTCCTAAAGCCAAACCGATCGTCATCTGTCACATCCTCAATTTTCTTCTCCATTTTTCTGTATATTATTCTTGTCAGTAATTTGGATGTATGAGCTGTTATGTGGATTGTGCGATAGTTCTCGCAATTGTCAGTTCTTGCAGTCTTCGGAACTGTGTGCTTGATGTTTTACCGAAAGTCAGATGGTATATCGCCAGACTCATACATTCTATACATCAGCTTGAATAGTCGTTTTGTTGCCACCTCCCGTTGCTACAAAAATAATTTTGATGAGTTCGTCCTGGACTCCCTTACAAAACTTACAATCAATGAACGCTAACTTCATTTTTTGAGTTCAGCAGCTTCCTCTCCCTCTGAATGTCTCATGTTTTTCCATCCCGTCGCAGATCCATGTCTTTTTAGAAACCATTCCTTTCAGCGCTTCTCACAGTGCGAGTTTACGACTTTCGAAGATCGACCTGCTGCCCCCTCCTGTGGCCACTACTGTGGCACAGAGCACCATCTCAAAAAGCGCCCGTCGCTCGGTGAACACCCGCCAGGGACTCTGCCTTTTAGCGAAAAACAGTTTTATGACCCGCTTGCTGTTATATCCCCATGGTCATCGCGTTCTCACTCTTAGCCAGCGGACTCAGCTCACAGAAAAATTACACACAGTTTTCACCACGATATAGAATGAAATAAAGAAGTATTTATTAAATTCACAGTCGTCGGTGTTTGTTACTGTTATTTGCACACTTTCATGCGTCACTTGTAATTTGAGTTGAGTTGGTTGTTTTATGGAGCAGTTCTGAGAAAACTGTCCTGTAACACACTTCAGAATCACGTCACCAAAAACTGACTTGGGCAGTTTTAGAAGGATTTAAATATCCCTGATGGGTTTGTTACTCAGGTAACATCCAATGATTAACACACGTCTGAAGTAGCTTGTCTCTCCTGGCCCACTCATTTAGCTGTTACTGTTTCTATACTGACAACACAATTCTCTTACCAGGACGCAATTACGACTGTAATAGCAAAGGGGTTGTCATATGGCCAGGCGAATCAACTATAAATGTAGTTTCTGTGCTAGGTTCCGAGAGATGGGGATAGATTCAGACGACGAAACAAGCAATTGGGTGCATAGCGTTAGAAAAAATTTAAGTGCAACTTGGTTGTTCTGCTTGAAGACTATAAGGCATGGAGAATTCTGTATTAGTCCTTTAAATAGAAGTGGTCATCAAATGCCGGCCGGGGTTGCCGATCGGCTCTAGGCGCTACAGTCTGGGACCGCGCGACCGCTACGGTCGCAGATTCGAATCCTGCCTCGAGCATGGATGTGTGTGATGTTCTTAGTTAAGTTTAAGTAGTTCTAAGTTCTAGGGGACTGATGACCTCAGAAGTTAAGTGGTGGTGGTGGTGGTTAGTGTTGAACGTCCCGTCGACAACGAGGTCATTAGAGACGGAGCGCAAGCTCGGGTTAGGGAAGGATTGGGAAGGAAATCGGCCGTGCCCTTTCAAAGGAACCATCCCGGCATTTGCCTGAAACGATTTAGGGAAATCACGGAAAACCTAAATCAGGATGGCCGGAGACGGGATTGAACCGTCGTCCTCCCGAATTCAGAAGTTAAGTCCCATAGTGCTTAGAGCCATTTGAACCATTTGTTGGTCATAAAATTTTTGATTGTGGTGACGGTAATGGTGATTATAAGTAGTGGTCGCTATCGGAGCAGAATCTATTTAGTTCACACACGTCTGACTCCATTCTTCCAACTGCTCAAAATTATCACAACGTAACGACACAGCTCAAGGTCTAAAAACAGTCGTGCACTAATACGCTGCGACAAACACGCCGTCTGACAAAAAAAAGCAAAGCACCCCGAGGGAAGGAAGACATGAAATGAAACTTCGCAAGTTGTGAGGGTACGTGATGTTATTTCAGTGATTGCAAAATGGAGTCAAATTTGTAACGAATTTGGCATTATGACCTCATTTATGAGAATGACGTTGCATCCCCCACTGGCCTTGATGGTCGCACTGATGCGGTCGGGAATGGTGTCATAAAGCCGTCGTATCGTCTCCCGAGGCAACCTGGCGCGCTACTGGTGTCACTGGTCTTCGGTATCCTGGAAACCGGAACCGGGACGGAATTCATGTCCCAGCTGGTCCCTCACATATTCTATTGGAAACAGATCTGGGAATGTTACTAGCCACTGCAGTACCCTTAACTTTACGCAGCTAATTCATAGATACATTTAATTTTTATGGACGGGCATCGTCTTCTACTGCTGGCATGAGTGGTAACACGCTAGGACGCAGGTTCCTTGATGTACCGTTGTACTGTCACAGTTCCCTCAATCACCACCAGCCATAACTTGAAGTCGAACCAGATGGCTCCAGGCTTCGTAATGCCAGTAGTAAAACCTCTCCGCCTCTCTGAAACGCTGGAGGGTTGAGATCTGACCCCATACTCGCCAACGATGGTCTTCCGAGGTAGCGCAGAATCACAATTCGTCACTCAGCTCAACACAATACCATTCACCAACAGTCCATGCTTCCTGGTCGTCGGACCACTCCAAACGCAGCCGTTGGTCTTGTGGTTTTAACTGCAACATATGCATAGGATGGTAATTCTCTAGTTCGGCTGCCAGTAGTCTCCGACCATTGGAGCAGGATGACAATGTTGCATGAGGTCCATTACACGTTATTGGATGGCAGCACAGATTTGAAGGGTTTACGATGTCCTTGGCGCACAATACACCGATCCTTTCTTTGACCAGTATCTTGAAGACGAGTATCTCTGCTAATACTTTCAGCCGGCCGGAGTAGCCGAGCGGTTCTAGGTGCTACAGTCTAGAGCCACGCGACCGCTACGGTCGCAGGTTCGGATCCTGCCTCGAGCATGGATGTGTGTGATGTCCTTAGGTTAGTTAGGTTTAAGTAGTCCTAAGTTCTAGGGGACTGATGACCTCAGAAAATAAGTCCCATAGTGCACAGAGCCATTTGAACCATTTTTTTTTGCTAATACCTTCCCATGCATTCTACCATGGGGTCATGTCACATCCGAAAACCACACAGATCTGGATACTACACGACTGACCAGCTAGCCAAATGGAGAACCAGCTTTTACACTTTCATATACCTATAAAAATGTCTCACAGTAGCGTGCAGCTTCGCCGTGTCCTCCACAATGATCGTTCAATACCTAACACTGTCCACAGCACTTATACAAGGTGATCAGCCTGAAAAGCTTGTAAGAGTGTTGCAACATTGGTTGTGATGAGAAACAACTGTTAAGAAAAAACTTCGATATGTTGCGCCAATTCCGAGTTAACTAGCATTGAAGTTAGCCAGTCAGGTCGTCGCGTGCACAAATTCAGGCGGCAGAGACGGTGTCGCCAAACGTGTCCTTCGTTTGGTTTCATAACACTGAACAAGACGGCGGTTCAAAAATTGGACGTGGAGGACGGTAGTACGGATGAGAGCAACTGATACTAACTGTATCTGGTGGGCTGCTTGGATTTGCGCGCACATCGCCCAGACTGGCTAACTTCAAAGCTAATTAACTAGTAAACGGCACAACAGATCGAATTTTTTGTATTCACAACTGCTTCGCAGCACACCCTATGCTGCAACACACTTACAACCTTTTCAGACTGTTTCTGACCTCCCTGTATAGCCTAGCAGGCTTGGTAAATTGAACTTACCTACAAACCGATGGCATGAACGCGTACAAAGTTACTTTGACATTCGATCCTGTCTTCAGGGTGATTCACTTTTTTGGTAGGCGACGTAGTTCGCGAGCAATGCAAGTAGTCTCGGTTATTTTGTGCCAGATAGATAAACCCGTAACCGCACTCAACACCGCAAGGAATACAATCATAAAGACTTGCATATCCGAATGGAATGTATGAGGAGAAATGATTCAGTGTAGCATGAGACTGGAGAATGGCAGTGATACACGTCGGATTTGGACAAAGTTTTCTCTTGGTGAAATGAATGGCAGTTCTGTTTGACGGTGGATAGATCGAAGATAACGCCTTTAACAAAAAGAAAGAACCTGATAGAATCGGATAACAAGATTAGTGGTGAACATTTTGAGCACATGTAAACATTTAACTGTAATAATAAGAAGTGATATGAAATGGGACAATCATGTAAAATCGATATTAGAGAAGGCGAATGGAAAAATTAAATTCACTGGAAGGATTCTGGGAAAATGTAATGCATCTGCAAGGGAAATAGTACACTAGAAGGTAGTGTGGCCAATTCTAAATCTTTTTCCAGTATTTGTACTCTTTATCAAGTAGTCTTGACAACAGACATCAAATGAATTTCGAGACGTGCTGCTAGAATCGCATAGCACATATGAAAATGTAATACAGATCTTCGGAGAATTAAGTGGGAATCCTTGCAGGAGAGACGACGCAATTTTCGTAAAAGTTGGCGAAATTTAGAGAACTTGAATTAGAAGAAGACTAGACGATCATTCTGCTGCCACATTCGTATTTCTGCCATTCGCAGGGACTGTGTGATGTAGTCAGCCCCAAAGCGTATAAGGTAACCTTTGATACCGGTGGGTGTCTATGATTTAATTTATAAAAAACAATAATATTATGTAAATCGATTTATTTGTGAACAATATAAATTGGAACGGGAATTTTCTTTCTATACGAATTGGGTTATTTTGAATCCAGTTAACAAGAAACATAACTACATAAATTTTATAAAATTATTTTCCAACATATTTTCACTACTTTTTATTATTTAAGTAAAAAATATGTGTATAGTTAATATACGGTAAAAACTTTCATTTCCAGAAACCTAAATAATTAAATTCTTTGCCTTCAGTTGTAATCTCTATAATCCGTCTCTCTGGGCAGGAAGAGATGGTGAAGAGTCAGACATAACTGTGCAGTCGTAGAGTGTAGTTAGAATTTCGTAACTCATATGAGCGGATGGGAATCATACTACTGTGGAAGTTGAATGGAAGTTGAGCGATTATTGTGAACCAGTTGTTAAGCTAAAAATGAATGAATTTTTAATAATTAGTGGGTAAAGTCATCGCCTGAACTATTACGATTCTGCAAAGTTTCCACATTTCTTTGTACACGAAAAACTTGAGATACCCATCATACCCCGCAGAAGACAACGGGAGCAACATAGAACCAGCTAAGTAGCAGATTCAAATATTGTCAGTGCGTGCGCATCTACGAACATATATCAGTAGTTTTATGTGTCATTAGAGGTTTAACCTTCATTAAAAGTGACATGTTATAACCATGAGAGCCATCCAAGAGAGATTTGAGTGTGAACAGAGGAGTATGGGAAGTCATTCGGACCTCAGACAATACTCGAATGGAATAAGACAGAATAATATATACGTAATTGATTCAAAAGTCATACAGCGTAACAGCTGTTTGCATATAGGTGTTAGAGCTATGAAAATGAACTGAATAGTCCAATAGTCCGCTGTAGCTGTGTTTATTTAAGTTGGTTAGAGACTCACACAACCGGTTTCGCAACTTTTAAGTTGTATTTTCTGGTAGATATATATACTATGGCAAATGGTATAGTTATTTGTTACGGAATGACGCAGACTAATGGGTGGCATTGGTAGGCAAAGCTCTCAGTCTTCCTCAATTGATAAAAACCATCATCAATGATGAATGTCCAGTCTGCGTTAAAATCACGAACCATCATCATTTTACCGATTAACACATGTTCTTGCTGTAATGTCTCTTGCAGCGGTCTCTCCGCGATATTTTCAGAAATTTTATAAATTATATAACTCAGTACATACCTCGAAATATCTCTTCTTATCTTACCGATTATCAATGCAAAGTAGTTTCAAGCCCATTTACTCCATGGAATAGCTTCTCTGCTATCTATGTTTTCTCTTATGAAAGGAATGAAGGGATTCTTGCCGATTAGCCGTGAAAGAAGGAGGATGTAGATGTATGTATTGTTGAGCTAGTCGCCATCTTGTGAGATTCTGTATGAGAAGGAATTTAATACATAAACTAAACTAACGTAAGTGTGTTCGCGTATTATTTAATTGATTATTATTGACAGTGTCTGCTTACTACGCTGTGTTGCACGGGATCAGTGGGGAACGTCTGATTTACACTGGACGAACCTGCCGTTTTGTATGCTCAAGATATCCAGTTACTTCAAATAAATAGGCTAACACGGTCTTACCAGCAGATCTCCGGTCTTCCCCATGTAATCACCGAAAGTTAATAATTATTACAAATGTTTCCAGGAGATCGACTGACAATTTTCGTCGCACCGAGACTTCGAAATTGCTTCACTGCCTTATGGAAATTAAGTTAAGCTCAATTTAATCAGGATAGAACAGTACTGAACTGTGTGAATGTGATAGGCCTGCTTTGTGAATGAAAATTCCCTTAACGTACGCATGTTTTTACTATCCTGATCAGTGAAGCTAAATCAGGCCGGTGTGAGAGAGGTTTTTAAATTTTAGATTCCACAAAAAATATTAAACTGCTAGCCAATGTCAAGCAACAGACGATGTCCGTCGCAAATGTTATCCTGGAAAATATTGGGTCCGGAAACCAATACACTTATGTGTGTTTGCCTCGAATATAATAGTAATCGTAGCAGCTGACAACACAAGCTACGACGTATCTGGTATATTGTCGGAGAATGTGCAGTGGCTGCCGTCCGGGTACCAACTGGGTGACAGATTCAGCATACGTCTGCAGGCGACTTCTTGGTTCTTACACAGAGAGGAATGCAGGCGTGAAACATCAATGAACTGCCAGGGGTACATAAGATATTGTTATTCTTCATCGATAGCTCCAGTTCGCCGCACGAGACGTGGCGTGGTCCTAACATAACTAGCAGATGCAGCACAGAAATTCTACAGTTTCTTCTTTATAAATGACAGAGAACCAGCATTCGCTTTATTGTTACGCTTCCTCTGCTGTTTAAACATAGCATCATGTGTTAGGGAGCTCCACCAGCACGTCGAAAGCAAACTGAAGTTTACTCACTATGACATCAGACAATACATCCTGTATGATGCATTCATTATGTTCTTAGTAATTCAAAATAAAAAGTTTAAAAATGGAACTGTCTTTGTGTTAGGTGTATGGAAGCTGGAAGGATGTATTTTTAAGATGATTACAGAATAAGAAATAAAGGAAGAAGTTTATGGTTTAACATTGATAGAATATTTCACCAAGTTTTAAAATTAATATTATAGTCAATAACTTGAAGTTATATAAAGTATTCTTACTTGAAGTACGCTAGTTGCAACGCTAGCTGAATATAGGCATCAGGGCTGACTTTGCTCGACTTAATGAATTCTTTCCCGTAGCCTGCATAGCGATAGACGTAGAAGTCTAAGTCCTCCATCAAGCTGAAAATAAAATTACACAATTAAATTACTTTTCCAGCTACAAAGTGTTTTAAGGTTTTGTGTAATGTATGATTTAGCATATTAGTTGCTATGTAGGAGATGCTAATATGTTTTCAGGATGGGTGACTGTATTTTTTTAGTCAGTGGTCAGCTAGCATAGAACTCTCTCAGATTATTTTCGGTATTGTACTTTTTTTACTTGTATTATAACAGTGGATTTAGTAACACAACTTTAAAGCTAGTTTCAGGGATTATGTGTTTCTGTGACCTCGACTGAATAGCGAATTTTATGTATCATATGTTTCTATGTGAGTGAAAATTAGATGGAGTAAATCAGATTTCAGTTAAGGACTTTAGCCATTGTACACAGTGATAAATATTTTAACAATTATCGTTATAGAATCTTCGATAATCTCATTGTTGTGCACAGCAGTCATGCAGGCATACATAAATACCAAAAACGAGCAGTGAACGATACAGTTTGCAAGAAGTGTTGCTGATGGATGCGTAGACGTACAAGAAAGGGCAAAAATGACTCCAGTTAGAAATCATGTGTTTCATCACCAATATAGAGGAGCCCCGAAAATCAGTTGATGGTGAACACCTTCGATAAGAAATTCTTGCTTGCACCGCCTTTATTTTGTTGTGTCAACCTTCTTTCACGGGCAGGGGAAACGGGGCAGGCTGGTAATTCATCATCCACGGCATTTTAAGGAAAAAAAACAGAACTAAACAATGGTTGCAAATCTTGAAAAGGTATAGACTTACGATATACCTATTTTTTAAGAATGCAGATAATTGTGATTTTGTGCATACTGAGTAGAAATGTCGTTCTAATCGCTGCGATTTATGGTTAAATCTTAGTGAGACAGTTTTCTTTATGGCTTACACTGAAGCAGAGTGGTATGGTCAAGTTACTTGCGAAAAGTGAAGATAGTCGAAAATTTGTTGATTTTATGTAAAGATGCAGAGAATGGCGATTTTTAAAAGAAAAGCTGGGTGAGGAGAAAGAGCGTGAGGTATGGAGCAGTGTTGGGTGGATTATCTAGTTTGGCTTTAAGATTATTATCTGAAGAACGTACACTGAAAAAGTTGAGTGTGTATTGTGGGAAATGGTTCATGGAGTCGGGGTGAAAGAAAAGGAATTGTGATACAGCGTTGATTTTTATTTTGCTACAAGGCGTTTTAGTTAATGCCGCCATGGTAGATTGAACACGAGGTATCTTAAGTATAACTCTGATGATTATGGTGACTACGATAAGTGCGAGTAGAGAATAATGTCATATTGGTGTCATTTGCAGTAATGAGGGAGAGAGAGAGAGAGAGAGAGAGAGAAAGAATGGTAGCAAGTTGCCTATTTCCTTCAAAAAGCACCAGTAGCGCCACAAATCTTAACTGGGGCATTTCCAAAACTCCCGAGGTACAACTTCACGAGTCGTCATAGATACGTCTGAAATGAACCCAAAGTATTAGCACAAGGTCTGGTCATAAAGAACGGTTCGAAGCAATCTCTCCTCACCCAGCCAGACAAATCCCAGTAAATTCACACTTCTTACCTCACCACAATTTGAAGTCGATAAGAACACCCAATGCTTACATTCAAAAACCTCAGCTAGAGTTTGGTGATATTAGGATTAATGGAGAGGCGTGCTGGATTTAGTAAATGTTGCGATGCTTGTGGTGGTATGGTCTTTAGTGAGAATTAACAAGTCTAATTTTTACTGTAAGTATGGTGTTTGAGTTGAAACGGAATACAGATTAGAGTGTGTGCTGTTCAAGGATTTGGAGAGATTTAAAGAGCTTTTGCTTGCAGAAAATAACAACAAAATTATTTCTGAGAAACAGTTTTTCCAATGAATGATAGCTAAGATGTTTTTCGATAACAACTGATAACTAAAGCAATGTCACGTTGTACATGCATCGACGCGATAGGCAAGTACACAATGGTCACGACCAGCGTTCAGATCAGGCGCTCTCCATCTGAACTGAACAACAAATTGCATGCAAACTATTTTTTTACCATTGTACCTGACTTGCCTTCCATGTTTTCAAATTATATGCTGTTCTTTTTTTGTGGGTTGGTGATGACTGGGACGGAAATCGGTAGATGTACATGTGCAGACAAAGAAATGATTACAATTTCAGAAAATTGAATGATTTGTTGAAGAAAAAGAGCTTCGAAAATTAAGTAAGCCAATAACGCGTTGGTCCACCTCTGGCCCTCATGCAAGCAATTATTCTACTTGGCACTGATTGACTGAGTTTCTGGATGTCATCCTGAGGGATATCATACCAAATTATGTCCAACTGACGCGTTGGATCGTCAAAATACCGAGCTGGTGGAAGGTTCTGTCCAGAATGCTCCAAACGTTTTCAATTGAGGGGAGATCCGGCTACCTTGATGGCCAAGGTAGCGGTTTGATAAGCACGAAGACAAGCAATAGAAAACTCTCGTCGTGTGCGCGCGGGCATTACCTTATTGAATTGTAAGCCCAGAATGGCTTGCTATGAAGGACAACAAAACGGGGCGTAGAATATCGGCGACGTACCGCTGTGGTTTTGCTGTAAGGATACAGCTGGTGACAACCAAAGGAGCCCTGATATGAAAATAAATGCCCCTCTACTTGTCGGGCCATATGGTGAGCGACAGTCAGTTTGGTATCCCACCACTGTCTGGGGCATTTTCAGACACGTCTTCACTGGTCATCGGGACTCAGTTCGAAGTGGGACTCATCATTGAAGACAATTCTATTTCAGTCAACGAGATTCCATGCCGGAGACGTATCTGGAGACACCCCGGACAGAGGTGGCTCTGATGAGAAGGGGTGCCATTTCTGTTCATAGCAGAACCCCTTTGGTTGTCATCCGTGGCTGCCTTACAGCACAGCGATACGTCGACGATATTCTATGCGCTGTTTCGTTGCTCATCATGGCAAAGTGACGTGGGCCTGCATTTCAGTAAGATAATTGCCGCTCGCACAAGGTGAGAGTTTCTACTGCTCGTCTTCGTGTTTGTCGCCCTCCGTGGCAAGACAGCCTAGGCTTATATTCCAGCAAGACAATGCCCACTTTCACACGGAGAGAGTTTGTGCTGCTTGTTTTCGAGTTTGGTAAGCCCTACCCTGGTCAGCAAAGCCACCAGATTGTTGCCCAATTAAGGACGAATATTAGGGCAGGGTCTTGCAACCAGCTCAAGATTTTGACGATCCAATGCGCCAGTTAGGCAGAAAAAAATGGTTCAAATGGCTCTAAGCACTATGGGACTTAACTTCTGAGGTCATCAGTCCCCGGCCGGCCGCGGTGGCCGTGCGGTTCTAGGCGCTCCAGTCCGGAGCCGCGCTGCTGCTACGGTCGCAGGTTCGAATCCTGCCTCGGGCATGGATGTGTGTGATGTCCTTAGGTTAGGTAGGTTTAAGTAGTTCTAAGTTCTGTGATGACCACAGCAGTTGAGTCCCATAGTGTTCAGAGCCATTTTAACCATTTTTTTCATCAGTCCCCTAGAACTTAGAACTACTTAAACCTAACTAACCTAAGGACATTACACACATCCATGCCCGAGGCAGGATTCGAACTTGCGGCCGTAGCGGTCGCGCGGTTCCAGACTGTAGCGCCTAGAACCGCTAGGCCACTTCGGCCGGCGGTTGGGCAGAATTTGACACGATGTCCCTCAGCAGGACATAAAAAAACTCTATGAATCATTGCGAAGGCGAATAACTGCTTGCATAATGGAAAGAAGTGGACGAATGCGTTATTGACTTGCTCAATTTGCGAAGCTCTTTCTTTTGAACAAATACTGCAATTTTTCTGAAAATGTGATCATTTGTTTGTCTATAATGTACACGACATTTACAGAGTCCCGTCCCATTCGGATAATCCTTTCGTAGCACGTGATTTTTCCTTTTGTGTTAGAGTGCACATTCACCGATCGACGTCTGTTGGCGCCCTTTTTCCTGTTGGCATCCTGGGCCTAGGCATACACGAGAATTGTGATCAGTAGATGGATAGGTAGAGGAAGTAATGAAGAAGAGCTGCATCTAATCTAATTTTCCAACAAACAGCTCAGTTCATACATACAATACCAGAAACAAAAATGATCTGCACAAGGACTTAAAAGCACTTACTTTAGTTCAAAAAGGGGTCCACTACTCAGGAACACTGATCTTCAATAATTTGCCAGCAAACATAAAAAATTTAGTTACAAATAAAGATCAGTAACAGGAGCCTGAAAGACTTACTAGTGGCCAACTCCTTCTACTCCACTGATGAATTTTTTAATAAAAACAAATGATGTATTGTATATATTCATACTATTAGTATTGTTATTTCAACTTAAAAAAAACTGACATGTTGCACATCCACGAGGATCTCCTCAGCACGGATCTATGGAACGAAAAACTAATCTAATTTAATCTAATCAAATGTAATTTGGGAGACAAGTACATTATAGTACAACTAGATGAAACGAAGGGGTATGACACATCCTGAGCCAATAACTAAATGAGGGAAGTATGAGGGTAAAAATTATGCAGGGATACCAAAGCTTGATTACAGTCAGCGCTACGTTGTAACTATTGTGGTCTTCAGTCCGCAGAATACTTTTACGGGAATCTCCGAGATAAGCTACCATGTGAAGGTACTTAATGAAATTGTGCAAGCTGTCGTGGCTGTTGCCATTCAAGATAAAACCTGCGAAGTTGTTAGGCCATGTCATGTTCCTTTCAGTTTGTTCTTACACAATCGACGTTTCGATTCATTCGCTTGGATCTTATTCAGGATCTTCTGGTGACCCCAGTTAGTTTTTTAGCCAGCCGGGAACACTAGAAGATGCTGAGGAAGCAGTTCCCCTAACCGGAGACACCAGAAGATCATTAACAAGATCCCAGCAGAGGAGTCGAAACGTCTACATCTACATCTACATACAAACTCCGCAATCCACCATACGGTGCGTAGCGAAGGGTATCTCGTACCACAACTAGCATCTTCTCTCCCTGTTCCACTCCCAAACAGAACGAGGGAAAAATGGCTGCCTATATGCCTCTGTACGAGCCCTAATCTCTCTTCTCTTATCTTTGTGGTCTTTCTGCAAAATATAAGTTGGCGGCAGTAAAATTGTACTGCAGTCAGCCTCAAATGCTGGTTCTCTAAATTTCCTCAGCACCGATTCACGAAAAGAACGCCTCCTTTCCTCTAGAGACTCCCACCCGAGCTCCTGAAGCATTTCCGTAACACTCGCGTGATGATCAAATCTACCAGTAACAAATCTAGCAGCCCGCCTCTGAATTGCTTCTATGTCCTCCCTCAATCCGACCTGATAGGGCTCCCAAACGCTCGAGCAGTATTCAAGTATAGGTCGTATAAGTGTTTTATAAGCGGTCTCCTTTACAGATGAACCAAATCTTCCCAAAATTCTACCAATGAACCGAAGACGACTATCCGCCTTCCCCACAACTGCCATTACATGCTTGTCCCACTTCATATCGCTCTGTAGTGTTACGCCCAAATACTTAATCGACGTGACTTTGTGAAGCGCTACACTACTAATGGAGTATTCAAACATTGCGGGATTCTTTTTCCTATTCATCTGCATTAATTTACATTTATCTATATTTAGAATTAGCTGCCATTCTTTACACCAATCACAAATCCTGTCCGAGTCATCTTGTATCCTCCTACAGTCATTCGACAACGACACCTTCCCGTAGATTACAGCATCATCAGCAAACAGCCGCACATTTCTATCCACTCTATCCAAAAGATCATTTATGTAGATAGAAAACAACAGCGGACCTACCACACTTCCCTGAGGCACTCCAGATGATACCCTCACCTCCGATGAACACTCACCATCGAGGACAACGTACTGGGTTCTATTACTTAAGAACTCTTCGAGCCACTCACATACTTGGGGACCAATCCCATATGCTCGTACCTTAGTTAGGAGTCTGCAGTGAGGCACCGAGTCAAACGCTTTTCGGAAGTCAAGGAATATGGCATCCGTCTGATACCCTTCGTCCACAGTTCGCAAGATATCATGTGACAAAGGGGAAGAAGAAATTGAAGAGGAACATGACACGGCCTAACAACCTCGAAGATTTTACCTCAAATGGCAGCAGCTACGAGAGCTTGCAGACTTTCAAGAAGTAGCTTCACACGATGGCCTGTCTCAGAGAGCTGATTCGTACAGAAGGCCACAACAGTAACAACATCGTGCGTCTTTTACGGTGGTCAATATGAAGATGGAATGCAACGTCAGTCTCGTATCATCGGCGGCGCAAAGGCACGGGAGTGGAGCGGCGCGTGTCGCAAACGGCCCCCGGCGGGCGCTCGGCCACTCACCCGTCGAGGTGCTGCGCGGCGCGCTGGAGCGCCTCCCTGAGGGCGGCGTCGGGGCGCCACAGCAGGCGGCGCGGGGGCGGCAGGTGGGGCGGCGCGCACGGCGGCTCGGAGGGCGCGGGCGGCAGGTCCGCGCAGCCCGCCAGCGCCTGCTCCATCAGCTGCACCACCGCCACGCCCTCCGCCGGCGAGTGCTCGTAGCACAGCCCGCACACGCCGTCGCTCGACACCACCACCTGCACGAAGTGAAGCGCCCGGACCCTGACTTCGCCAACTCTCTACATCCGCATGATCACTCTGCAATTCACAACTAACTGTCTGGCAGAGGGGTCATCGAACCAACTTCGAGCAATTTGAACACTTAACTCTTTCGGTACGAACTCTGATTTCTGTAATTTTATTGAAACGTAGATGGGCAAGAAGAAAAAACAAAGATCGCATTCTGAGGAGGAAGGTGTTGATTTAAATTCCATGAGAAGGTCCTGCCGCAACGAAAAACGCCTTTGTTTTAATGACTGCCACCCCAATTCGGGTATCGTATCCGTGCCCCTGTCTCTCCTACTTTGCGATAATGTAAAACGAGCTGTACTTCTTTGACCTTTTCGGTGATGTCCTCCGTCTGTCCTAACTGATGCAGATCCTCTACTGCGCAGCAATACTCCAGAGGAGGAAGGACAATCGTAGCATAACCAGTCTCTTTAGTAGCCCTGTTGAATTTTCTGTGCCTTCTGACAATAAATCGAAGTCTTTTACCTACTTTCCCCAGAACAGTAGCTATGTGCTCCATCCAATTTAAGTTACTCGTAATTGTGATCCCTAAGGATTTATTTAAATTGACAGCCTTGAAAACTGTTTGAATTAACGTGTAACGGAAATTTATCTGGATTCCGTTTAGCATCCATTTAGATCACTTCACACTCTTCATTATCGAGAGTCAAATGCCACTTTTTGCACCATACAGATACCTTGTCTAAATTACACTGAATATGGTTCAAATAGCTCTGAGCACTATGCGACTTAACTTCTGAGGCCATCAGTCGCCTAGAACTTAGAACTAATTAAACCTAACTAACCAAAGGACATCACACACATCCATGCCCGAAGCAGCATTCGAACCTGCGACCGTAGCGGTCGCTCGGCTCCAGACTGTAGCGCCTAGAACCGCACGGCCACTCCGGCCGGCTTACACTGAAGAGCCAAAGAAACTGGTACACCTGCCTAATCTCGTGTATGGCGCTGGCGAGCACGAACAGCCACCGCAACATGACGTGGCATGGAATCGATTAATGTCTGAAATAGTCCTGGAGGGAGTTAACACCATGAATCCCGCATGGCTGCCCATAAATCCGTAAGAGTACGATGGGGTGGAGATTTCTTCTGAATAGCACTTTGCAAGGCATCCCAGATACGCTCAATAATGTTCATATATAAGGAGTTTGGTGGCCAACGGAAGTGTTTAAATTGGGAAAAGTGTTCCTGGAGTCACCCTGTAGCAATTCTGGACACATAGGATGCCGCATTGTCCTGCTGGAGTTGCCCAAGTCCGTCGGAATGCACAATGGACATCAGTGGATGCAGGTGATCAAACAGGATGCTTACGTACGTGTAACCTGTCAGAGTCGTATCTACGTGTATCATGCGTCCCATATCACTCCTGCACACTCGCCACACCATTACAAAGCCTCCACCAGCTTGGACAGTCCCGTGCTGACATGCAGGTTCCATGGATTCACGAGGTTGTTCTCATACCCATACACGTCCATCCGCTCGATACAATTTGAAACGAGACTCGTCTGATCAGGCAACATGTTTCCAGTCGTCAACAATCCAATATCAGTGTTGACAGTCCCAGGTGAGGCATAAAGCTTTGTGTCGTGCAGTCATCAAGGGTACATGAGTGGGTCTTCGGCCCTGAAAGCCTATCTCGATGATGTTACGTTGAATGGTTTGCACGCTGAACTTGTTGAAAGGCGCAGCGTTGAAATCTGCAGCAGTTTATGGGAAGGTTGCACTTCCGTCCCTTTCAACGATTCTCTTCAGTCGTCGTTGGTCCCGTGCTTTCAGGATCTTTTTCCCGCTGCAGCGATGTCGGAGATTTGATGTTATACTGGGTTCCTGATATTCACAGTACCGGTACACTTGTGAAATGATCGTACGGGAAAATCCCCACTTCATCATTACCCCGGAGATGCTGTCCTCGTCGCTCGTGCGCCAGCTATAACACCACATTCAAACGCACTTAAATTTCGAATACTCCTCATTATAACTGATCTAACTCACAGACACTTGATGTGTTATATAGGTGTTGCCGCCTATTTACATTTCTCTGTATTTGAATACGCATGGTTATGCTAGTTTCTTTGGCGCTTCAGTGTATTTTGCAATTGGTTTAGATCAACTGACGACTTCACAAGATGGTAGATGACAGCATCAGTAGCAGGGCAAATCCACTGTCACCCCACTCTGCATTGATGCCAAATTTATTCAAGATGGCGTATCCAAGATGGTAACGATATATATGGCAACTTTGGAGTGACATCATGGTGGGAGGTTCAAATTTTGGCGGGAAAATAGGTCAATTGGGCTACCTCCACTAACTAACCCCCTCCCCCTTCCCTCCCCCAGAAACTGGGCGAAAGTTCAAATTTTGAAAGAAAAAAAGTCACTTGGGCTACCTACACTAACCTAATAAAATGGCAGGAAAATAGGTAACTTGGGCTATGTCCATTAACCTAAGTCATCCGACCGCCACCTCTTCCTTGGAATTGGCAGGGAATGGTCTCAGCCTGTGCTGGGCTGCTGGATGGAAAGACATAAGTCTTTATTTTGCATGCAGTGTTTATTTAAACAACTGGAGGCAGTAGCTCCATCCAGTGTGTCCACCATGAGGTCTGGAGTCCAACTGATCTAGTACATAGTACTGCCACCAGACGGCGCTTTCATCCTATGGCAGTCTGCAGGAAAAATGGCGGTAAAAGGACTCAGCCTGTTCTGGGCTGCTGGCGAGACGAAGGACTGTTCTTTATTTATTTTGGAATAATTTATTTAGCGATAGATCTCACGCACTTTATTTATTACACTGATACAAAACACTCGCTCTGACGTTCTTGGGGTCACAATACACAGCTTACAGACCTGAAACCTACTAGTAAGTCGCGGAAATAATGCAGTACACTGATGCGCAAACATGAAAACGACTCGTAAGTAGTCAAAATAATGCATGTAAAAGGCTCTGCAGGGTATGCTCACTAATTATAAACTGTCCAAATAATGCATAGCACAGCCTACAGACCTGTTCACAAAGTAATTCAGCAGACACGTCCACTACGCGTCGAATGGTCAAAATAACGCATATGTAACACTGTGCCAACAAGCTCACAATGCCTAAACAGCCGAAAATAATGTAGTGCACAAACACTCATTGCACGTAAAAAATGCTTTTGAACTATCATCAACTGTAACGAACCAGAGGCTCCAACGTGTCCACATACTGACACTACCACAAGCCACTGCTGGACAGACGAACGCAGGGGCATGAGCAATTGCTCTCAGGCCACTGTTTCCTACAGCCAGCAAATGAAAGATGCGTCTATTTTCAGGTATACTGTTAGAATTCTTCAAGTGTTATATGACGTCACATGTCTATGTAAGTAAGAGCCAGGTCACCCTCTGGACACGCAAGTGTTTACCATTGCTGGCGTGATGCCTCTTTAGCTGTGGTCTGGCAAAGACCTTAATCGCTAAGTGACTCACCCTCGAAGATGCAGGTAAATCAGAGCCAAGTCGACCTTTTAGAGATTGTAAAGTGTCGCAGTAATATTTAATGGTCACTTCTGTAGGAGATTTGTGATGTCTCAGCTTGTGCGCATGGAAATTCTTGTTCCAACAGAAACTGTACACGAAAATAGCCCAGAATGACGCCGAATGCATTCCTCCTGATGGTCCTAACGTGGCACTCCGTCTATCACGTGTTACCCTTCCTGTAAATCGTTAAGTCCTACTTTCAAGAATCATCTCTGAAACGAAAACGTTCTCACCGCTATATAGAGCTCCTATGTCCCAGCACAAAGGATGTCTTATGAATGAATGGAGCATTATGATCAGCTGTTACTGAATTTACCTGCAAAATTACTGATGCTACCGGTGTGGAAGCAATGTCCACCTTTTTCTTTCTGCAGATGACACTTTCAGCGGCAAAACTATTTTATACAGATCGCCATATTGCACTGATAACTAAACCCTGCAAAAGTGGCCTACAGATCGTCAAATATGGGAAGACTCTTACTCAATTACGCTGCTCTGCCACTGAGGGCCAAAGCTTGAATATTAGAGTGTGAAACCAATCTCCAACCTGATAATATATCACCGTGCACCATGTCGATGTAGTAAACATACGATTCGTATCCTGTGCCATAAAAAATCATCCCTTTTGCATCATTCATATAGTTATCGACCGCCAGACACTTGCACACATACCATGAAGACAGGCAGCATAAGCACATTCACCATAAGACTCAATTAAACTGTTCTGCCACTCAGGATGGAAGCGTAAATATCAGCGCGTGAAACTGATCTCCAACCCGGCAATATATCACTGTGTACCATGTCGCTGAGTAAACATACTATTTGTATTCCTGCCACAGGCCAGGCCACTGGCATAGACAGAATCATCCTAGGAAATCAGCCACATATATATTTTATCACTGTACTTATAATTAAATATTACGATCACAGGCTCAAGTGGATGTAATTTGACAATGAGCGGAAATACACCCTGCTGACGGCTGTGGCTCTGGAAATAGAAATAAGATTTGAATCCAGTCGAGGATGTGAGAGACCTTCTCGACTGGGCTGCTGAAGCCATGGATCCTCAGCTGAGAACCTAGAACAGGTGGTCGCAGCACTGGAGTAGGGATGGCTCGACATCCCTATCGATACCTTCCAGAACCTCACTGCATATCTTCCTGCAGGACTTACAGCAGTCTGCACCTCAAAATGTTGTTACTCAGGCTTTTGGAAGGTGTTCAGATTAATGTAACTGGACTGTGTGGTTTTAAAATAATCATAATTTTCTTTTACATCAGTGGTTAGTACGGTGATATTTCTTTTTGGGGGAGGGGGCAAGGGGTGGAACATCGCCTCGCCCTCCTTTGGTTCCGCGCCCACATGTTGGCCTCTATGACGGTTGCTATGCGACCGAACTGCTGACTATGACGTAAGAACTAGTGTTTTGAAACCGGCGACTCTTGCTTGTTTGTGTGCTGCACGCGCAGTGAGCCGTGCCCTCGCCGGTGTGACGCACCTGCACCGTCTTGTCGAACCAGCGGTTGGCGCCGTTGAGGGCGGAGCCGCCGCCGTGCAGCATCTGGTGCGCCATGTTGGTCTCGTCGCGGCCCGCCACCTGGTGGCCCCTGGCGACCTCCGGCCGGCTCTCGCGCAGGGTGCGGCTGTTGAAGCTGGCGGGCAGCGGCTCGTCCAGGCACACCAGCACCAGGCTCGACTCCAGCTGCTCCAGGCTGGCGCGGTTCTGCTCGTCTGCGCATGCCAACGGGGGCAGCTGCCAACGTCTCAAATGCTGTGCATGGGCAACAATCAAATGAAAACCAAACACCTGCCACAAACCGACCGTGGAATGGTTCCATCACGTGTGTTAAAACATTTAAGTGGTAGATGAGACGATTAATTTCTGTTTCGTAGAACGCTGTCGGCCGCTGAAGAAACCACAACCGCACTCAGTCTTGCACTTCCTCGTCCGATGGTAACCCACGTACACGAACGTCTGGCTTCACGTAGCCAAACGTGCGAAAATAGGCTGTAGAAGGATACGGGCTGTATGGTGGATGTTGCAATGTTTCCCCACAAAGTCGCATCCCCACAAAGTCGCAAATCGCTGGAAGTGTGGAGGCGGGCGTTATCGTGGAACAGGGTGATTTCGTTCGATGGCATTCCTGCGAGTTTCGAATTTATGGCGCGTCACAGTTTCTGGAAAGTTTCTTCATAGTGCTGCGTACTGATTGCGGTTCCAAGCTCGAGGCGAAGATGGTCCCTGCAACCGAAGAAGGTCATCATGACCTTACCGTCACTTGGGTGAACAGATGTGTATTTCTTTGGCCGAGAGGTGCGGGATATTTTCACTGCCAGCTTTGCCATTTTCGCTCGAGCTTTCGAACGTTATCATCTTGTTGCACTATAACTCTCGCCTCACACTGCCAATAAAAGAGGCCGTGCGGCAGCGATTTGATGGGAAAACGCTGCAACATTGTCGGTACAGCCTGGATTCTTTACCGTGTGAGTTTCACATCTTTGGCGGCCGGAAGAAAGACATGCGTGGGCGTCGATTTCTGCCGGTCAAGGCAGTGCAAGAGTGGATGCGGTTGTGGATCTGTCAGCGGCCGATCAAGTTCAACGAAATCGGAACTGATCGTCTCTTCTCCTGGAGTGGTAAATGGCTTAATGCATGTAGTGATGATTGCTTTTGAATGGAGCCGTTCCATGGTACCACTGCAGTGGGTGCTCGCTTTTCATTTGACTGCCCCTCATAGTGCGCTAGCGTATCTATCGTTACCAGACTCCTAGTCATTTAGGCTTCACATAGTCAGCAAACCTTTACATTCAAACTGGGTTGACCTTATCTTGGGAAATTTGATGGTGAATAACGTGCAAAAATAGCATTCAGGGCACTTTTCGAATTCAAAGCCAATAATGCAGCATTTGTGGTGCATTACTTAACCTTACAAAATTTTGCTATACATTTCTTTAATGAAGAACTGCATATTTGCCATACGCCGTAAAATTTTTATTACCATTTATTTTCTACCGTTTCAGTCGCAGCCACCATCTTCAACTTTCCATTGGCTAAACTGAAAACCAACATTGTCATGAAATGTTTACGGAACCAAGTATAACATGCCATGATTTCAATACCAGCACAAAAATGTAGAACCACCATTGAGGAGGTAACGCGAGGACTGACCTCTGTTGGTCAATATCTGTTTAATTATAGTGAAGCAAATTTTGTGCTGGTATCGATCTCGGTCTGTTATACACGGTTGTGTAAACATTTCATGACTATGATGATTTACAGTTCAGCCAATGGAAAATGCACGGCATATCCATCTAATGTACAACTTTCTTTCTTCCTCTGAACATCATCGCTGCGACTGAAACTGGTAGAAGGTAAATAATATATTTGTACAGCTAATGATGAACATAAAGTTCTTCAAATTTCTGATAGCTGTACGAGTCACCTTATTAAAAGTGCTATTTGTTTAATGAATTGGTGAGAATAAGAAGGAAAAGAATTAAAGTAGTTTAGGCATTCAACACGATTTATCAACATCGTTATGAATAACAGTATTTAAAGGAGAGACCAAAAATATGAGATTCATGTCCATGCAAAACCAGTATTTACATTGTAACGACAGGCAAATACCAGAAAATAAATGAATGTAACAGAAAGGCAAATTTTAAAATTTTTCACTTCAAATGCAGTACTTTCCCTAAATCTCTCTTTAGTGAATTAAGTTATTCTGAGAACTGAATTTCCCATCTCAAGAATCAGCATGTAGGGACAGGAAGTAAAATATTTCACTAGTCATAGCTTGGAAGAAATTAGGCGTGGAAGAACTTGGCTCTCCGCGACATCCAACTCACTTAAAACTGCCAAAAACCCGTTAACTATTCTATTAAAATTAAAAATTCACTGTTCACTGGAAAATTGAACCCAATTAACTGATACAAAATAATAACGTGAAAACAAATATAATTTTTTTATGAAAAACTTCCAGGCTGACATGCCGTGGTTGGTATGTAAAACTTTCCTCTATCTTTTCGTCTCCGGCTGCGGGAGATGTCCAGAGAGGCGAAGAAGGGAGCTGCAATTAGAGCTCGTGGGAGTGCCAAATATACGAGTGTTGGCAGTACAGAGGGCAGCATAGTCCATCATATGACGCGGGCTACGAGACTGTCTCTGGTAGCGCCAATATTCTCCAATGAAAGTAATCGATCGTCATTTTGTCAGTGTAAAATCGACATCCATATTTTATCTACACTCCTGGAAATTGAAATAAGAACACCGTGAATTCATTGTCCCAGGAAGGGGAAACTTTATTGACACATTCCTGGGGTCAGATACATCACATGATCACACTGACAGAACCACAGGCACATAGACACAGGCAACAGAGCATGCACAATGTCGGCACTAGTACAGTGTATATCCACCTTTCGCAGCAATGCAGGCTGCTATTCTCCCATGGAGACGATCGTAGAGATGCTGGATGTAGTCCTGTGGAACGGCTTGCCATGCCATTTCCACCTGGCGCCTCAGTTGGACCAGCGTTCGTGCTGGACGTGCAGACCGCGTGAGACGACGCTTCATCCAGTCCCAAACATGCTCAATGGGGGACAGATCCGGAGATCTTGCTGGCCAGGGTAGTTGACTTACACCTTCTAGAGCACGTTGGGTGGCACGGGATACATGCGGACGTGCATTGTCCTGTTGGAACAGCAAGTTCCCTTGCCGGTCTAGGAATGGTAGAACGATGGGTTCGATGACGGTTTGGATGTACCGTGCACTATTCAGTGTCCCCTCGACGACCACCAGTGGTGTACGGCCAGTGTAGGAGATCGCTCCCCACACCATGATGCCGGGTGTTGGCCCTGTGTGCCTCGGTCGTATGCAGTCCTGATTGTGGCGCTCACCTGCACGGCGCCAAACACGCATACGACCATCATTGGCACCAAGGCAGAAGCGACTCTCATCGCTGAAGACGACACGTCTCCATTCGTCCCTCCATTCACGCCTGTCGCGACACCACTGGAGGCGGGCTGCACGATGTTGGGGCGTGAGCGGAAGACGGCCTAACGGTGTGCGGGACCGTAGCCCAGCTTCATGGAGACGGTTGCGAATGGTCCTCGCTGATACCCCAGGAGCAACAGTGTCCCTAATTTGCTGGGAAGTGGCGGTGCGGTCCCCTACGGCACTGCGTAGGATCCTACGGTCTTGGCGTGCATCCGTGCGTCGCTGCGGTCCGGTCCCAGGTCGACGGGCACGTGCACCTTCCGCCGACCACTGGCGACAACATCGATGTACTGTGGAGACCTCACGCCCCACGTGTTGAGCAATTCGGCGGTACGTCCACCCGACCTCCCGCATGTCCACTATACGCCCTCGCTCAAAGTCCGTCAACTGCACATACGGTTCACGTCCACGCTGTGGCGGCGTGCTACCAGTGTTAAAGACTGCGATGGAGCTCCGTATGCCACGGCAAACTGGCTGACACTGACGGCGGCGGTGCACAAATGCTGCGCAGCTAGCGCCACTCGACGGCCAACACCGCGGTTCCTGGTGTGTCCGCTGTGCCGTGCGTGTGATCATTGCTTGTACAGCCCTCTCGCAGTGTCCGGTGGGTCTGACACACCGGTGTCAATGTGTTCTTTTTTCCATTTCCAGGAGTGTAATTGGACACCTTCCTCCTTTCTGATAAAGTTAATACGGTGTTTATAAATCTCAGTAGCCTCTTTATGACAATGCGACGTTTTCGGTATGACGCTCGTCTCGGAATTTTATTTCATGATTACCCTATTGTTCACAGTTCCGCCACGGTCGATTTACCCTACGTCACACTTCCTCCTATGATCATGTTAACACTTCTATATACTAGTTCATAAGTACAAGAAATGTTATATACACCCGGTGTAGCCAAAGTATGTCGTATATCTCTTGCCTTTCTTATGTATTCTTTTATCTTCCAGGTGGGCCTGAAAATAGTTTCAAATCCATACTTACCCAACACTTCCCAAGTGCGACATGTAATCTCACTAATAAACGGAAGAAAAACGTTCCAGTTGAGCGGCCGTTGTTCCTCGTTGATCCTGATTCCCTGCCTAGGGCGAAAATCTAGCTCTATCTCCTTGTTAGAATAACCATTCTTCTTAAAGGTCGACCGTTGGTAGTTAACTTCGTCTCGTATATAAACGGTTCACAAATTTTGATAGCCCTGTCCACCAAGGTTTTCATAACAACTCTTTTTTGTCTAGGGTGATTGTTAGAATAGTTATGAAGGTTGTGATCAGTGTGTGTGTGTTTTGTATATATCTTATCGCCCAAAGTCCTGTCCACACGTTTGATTACAGAAACATTCAGTAATTACCTCCTCGGTTTTGTTTGTGAGCCAAAGAGTGCGGGACAACTTCGCACAGAGTCTTCCCTTTTTCGAAACATTGTGGAATATCACTAGAAGACTTGATTTAGAGATGTTGCTCCATTACAATTTGTCACACAACAACGCTAACACACTGTGGACGCACGTCCGCCACTTAACACTGCCTGCTCACTACTGACTGATCGAATGCACACCTGTTGTTTACAGTTATTGGTTCAAACTGCGTCGTAATTACTATACTGACGTCGCTTGTAAGGCAGGAACAAATTCAGTCTCGAAACTGGACGAACGGTATAGAACATTGAGTTTGTAAGCGATTTCAGATTTTTTCGGATGAATGGAAACAAAATTTTATCTTTTATAACTTTCCTTTTATTTCCCCTCCTTTGCTGTTTTGTAGGACTCTTTTTTAATGTAAAAAAGTAAAATGCAGTATTATTATGCTACCATTCGGTGACGAAAACTCGTTATAGTCGTTGAATAACGACGCTAAATCTTCATTTTTTAATCTTGTTATGTCTGTAAGATAATAATTGTGCGAGTATGGAAATGAAATGTTTGTAGATGACTAATGACACGACAACAAATAAATAGAATGGGAATTCATGTGTTAACATGAAACACGATAAAGAACTTGAAATAATTTCAGCAAAAGGATCATCCATACGAAAAATTCACACCAGACATCGCATTCTCGCGGGTGGACGTGTATGTTGTCACAGAATCTATAGCAGTGAAAATAGCGTGCACTCATGTTTTTTATCATCGGTATAGAAATAAAGTACAAAAGCGTCGGCCCTAATTTTTTATTGTTTGCGAATTTAGGTCACTTAGTTGAAAGGCGGTTCGACTGTACTTATGATGCGGCAAATGTGGGACATGAATCTGTGTTTTCGTAAAACGTTTACTCAGTTACCGATGAATGTGTATTTCTTTCTCTCAGAAAAGGGCTGAGATCGGAACATATTGCCAAATTTATGAATAGTATGGGTTAGCAGATCAGTAAATACTGCCAAAAACATGAATAGTCACACGCAAAAGGAGAAAAATCCGTAACTAATTTCTAATCATATTTTACAAATTTGTTAAACATTTAGTACTAGAGCAGATGTCTTTTGTTTCTGAGGAGAGACGACCTGCATTAAATCAGTGAGTAGAATGAGAGATGATCGTAATAATTTTACTGCTTTAGCTCCGGGAGGATACGTTCTGAAAAAGAATAAAAGAAATGGTATATGTTATGTTTAAAGGAAGAAGTGCAGTTTATTCTGCCACAAGACCGCGTACATCCATTCTAAAAGCAAATATCGAATACTTGGGGCTATAAATGGATATCGTTAAATGAATGAATCTTTAAGTGCGTGTGCGTGTGTGTGTGTGTGTGTGTGTGTGTGTGTGTGTGTGTGTGAGTGTGTGTGTATGTACGTGAAGTTTGCGTGCTGCGGTTTTCCAATCTTCTGTCGAGTGCAATCATGAAACTCGGCCTGAAACACGGCATGATATAACACGGCAACATCGAAAGAAAAAAAATTACTTACCTAAAGCTTCAGAGCGAAAGAAGACAAAGGTATTTCATAAGATGCCAGTGCTACGGGTATTACAATACTTGAGCGTCAAAACATCTTTGTTTTGAGTAAGAGGAGGAGTGAATTGTCATTTTTTTGGGGAGGGTGGAAGGGTCATCGGACTGGTTCGACGCAGCGCACCTTGACTTCCTTTCCTGTGCCAGCCTTTTCATCTCTGAGTAGCACTTTCACCCTACGTCCTCAATTACTTGCTGGGTGTGTACCGTTCTCTGCCTTCCGCTAAAGGTTGTACAGTTCCCTCAGGTACAACGGTTTATTCCCTGATATCCTGAAATGTGTTCTTTCTGTTCCTTCTTCTTGTCAGTGTTTTCTATATGTTCATTTCTTCACCGATTCTACGGAGAAACTCCTCATTCTTTACCCTATCAGTCCACCTAATTTTAAACTTCCTTTTTTAACGGTCTTCTCACAGTCCATGATTCACTGCCATAGAATGCCGTGCTCCAAACACGTATTCTCAGAAATTTCTTCCTAATATTAATACTGATATTTGCTACTATCAGACTTCTCTTGGCCAGGAGTGTATTTTCTGCCTATAATAATCTGCCCTTTATGTCCTCTTTGCTTCGTCTGTTACGTGCCATTTTGTCCACAAGACTGGTGCTTCTGTTTCGCAGTCCCCAATTTTCACGTTAAGCTTCTCGCTAATTTCACTTCTGCTACTCCTCATTACTTTCATCTTTCTTCGGCTTACTCTCAGTTCATAATCTGTATTCATTAGGTCAAAAGTCGCTACTGTTTCAATGCTTAACGGAGGGTGTGCCAACTCAAACTGCGACGCATGCGAACTCCCGCGCGCGCCTCTGCAGGTAGCGCTGTTGGCCAGCGTTGTGTGCAGTGCGACTGTGACTCCTCCTGAACGAAGCTGCCTGCCGTCTGCTATCGAGCGACAACAGTTCTCTTCCGCCACGAGCTTGGACCCTGCAGCGACCTTCCAAGGACGGGCTCAGCCCCGAATCCTCCCGAAACCAGGTAGGTAAGTAGGTAACAGGACCGAATCCTGCCAAACTGACACACTGCATGTCGTATTGTAGACGATAATATAATTATCTCTGCCATGTTCCTTATCTCCTTCCCCTACTCCTCCCATGTTTTGAACAAAAAATATTAATTCATTTATGCACGACTTTCGCGTGACCTTGAGCGGGACATAGTCGCTGGCGCTGTGCCGGCTTGACTTTATCTCAATAAGATAAAACATAAAACTTTTAAACATACAATACACACGGAAATTTTTTTACATCTTCTACTGTAACTTCATATTCCTTCCCCTACTTAGAGTATTCATGACGTTTAGAACTGCTACCTGCTTCAAACGGGAGGACTCGGTCCCATCGTTTTTCAGACCCTTGCGGCCTTGGGAGGATTCGGTACTATTTTTCTGACGGCGGGGGAACTCTGGGCTGCGCCCCCAAGGAATGCAGTCTGCTGGAGCCTTGTACGTTTTTTGTTTTACTGGCCCTGCTCTGTTTTACTGGCTCTGCATAGTCAAAGCAGTTTCTACTACTGAATGATCCAGTGTGCTAATGGTCGCTCTTTCGAGTCTGTGAACCCTGGCGTACTTCGTTGTATGCGCAGAGGTATCGAGTGGCAATATTTATCATCTAGAAATGTCCTGGTGGCGATTTAGAAAAGGCAAGTTGGCTGTCTTCAGTTTGAGAGCGCGGTGGCTCCAGTCTTGCTGGTGAGAGAATTTAATCAGACCTCTCTCATGGGGAGGCCCCGAACAATACTGTATGACTTTCATTAACTTTGTTCATAAATGTAGAAGGTTGTTCGACAGTATAAAAATATTTTTTGCATTATTGAAGGTTAATTGCATTCATGTCACAGCAGAATTTTCTATGCATGTATAGTGGGGGATTTGTAAATCCGTTTTATTAAGTTGGTTTTATTATAGTGCCTTCCTTGAATTATTACAAGTTCATTTTGTAATTGCTGAGGAAGTTGTGGAGGTATATCCATTCCGTTCTTTCAAAATATCTTATTTTAAATGGAATGAAATTGAATATTGTGGTTTTCTTTTAATGGGAGTTTTTGAAATAAAAGCGTAATGTGTTTAGAAGAAAAGTATCTCACACACCTCAGCCTAGCTCCTCCACTCACTTCTCGGCATTACAGGATTTCAAATTCACGAGCGCCTGCTGAAGTAAGTAAGTTATTTGACCGAAAGGTTCCGTTTTCGGACATTTATGTTGAATGAGGAGCGGAGCAAGACGCAACGTTGGAGTAAACAAGAAAAAAAATGGAAGGTGTGTGTAGTTTACATGCTCCTCCATCCATTGCTTTTGGTGCTCCCAGGTTTCAGCTGGTATTAGTTGCCGTGTAAGTAAAAAAGAATTCAAGAATAAATCTCCTGTGGCTAATTAATAATATTAGGGGTGTTGTTAATTTTCTAATTTAGACCTGTCTGTATAGCGTTACGCGCAGTGCCCTGATTAGCGAGACAGGAAAAGTGAGCAAATGCCAGATCGAATCCGCGGTGAGGTTTTTAGGTGGTTTCCTGCCCTTGGTTAGGCAAATGATGAACTAATCCCCACATTCCGCCTCATAGTTTACAAGATTCAGATATACAAGGTGTACAAGGTTGGTATACAAACCTTCCACACCCCCGTCCATAGAGAGCATGCACCCTCCCCCATGTCATCTTAACGACCGTGGCGTCCTCAAGGGCGTCCTGAAGGGCGTCCAGCCGCAAAGTTAAATAATAAAATAGAATTTTTGAAACCCTGAGAGAGTGGACCCCGTCGTAGACGAGATAAACTCCAGAGAAAAGAAAGAAAGTTAGTTGTCTAATATAGCTATCTTGTCATTGCAATACGACACAGCAGCTGAGCTTGACTTCAAAGCAATATTCAGAGAGTTTGCTGTTCTCAAAGAGATGTTATTATAAACATTCTCAAAAGCAGATATTTTCTCAATCCTTAATTATAGCAATTTCTTTCATGTTTCTGCTCCCTAATTTATGTACCATTAATAATTTAGAAGGAGCAAAATAAAATCTGTTCTCCATTATACATCTGACTACCCAATGTACTTTAGATGTATTAAACAATGAGACAAGGTTCTATTTTACTTTAAGTTTTTTTAGAAAGTTCATACAATTTGTAATTTAGTCACAATAGTGAGAAATTAAATTTTTTGTGTGGAAAGCTTTTCTTCTATATAGTTAATCTAAGTAATGTGTTTCGATAATGCTTCACTTTTATCAAACATGCTTACAGAATTACAAAATTTTCTAAGTCTGCATTGTAGAAAGGTGGTTTTATGCTTGGGTGGGACAGGGTGGGGTAGGAGTGAGGAGGGGATTTGGGGAGCGTAGATTTGGTAGTTCCGCCAGAAGGTACACAATCACTTCTGTACAGAGGATCTATTAGCGATGTCCATGTCCGAAATAAAATTAGTAATACACTATACGGTAGAAAGCATTTGGACACCTATTAGTGGGCATTAAAACTAGGTGTGTCCAGCCATCTACTTTATGACGACTTGAAGACCTAGGGACGCTTTCAGTGATGCCTCCGAATGCCTGTTGGGGAATGACAGCCAGTTATTCCTCAGTGATGTTGGGCACTGGGGTCTGGGGCGAAGTCCGCGTTCTAACCCATCCCATAGACGTTCCATTGGCTTCAGGTCGGAACTATGTGAAGGCCACGCCATTTCGAGAGTAGTGTTGTCCAAAAACCACTGTCCGACAGACGCTGGTTCATGCCAGCGTGCAGTGTCATGTTGATGTAAATAATCACCGTCTCTGAGCTGTTCCTCTATTGTATGCAGTACACAACGGTCTAAAATGTGTTGATATGCTTCCATATTTAGCGTTTTCTTAAGCGCAATAAGAAGACCACTTCGTAGCCTCGAAAAACACGCCCATACCGTAACATCACCTCTTCCATATTTCACTGTCGACACTACGAGGTAAAATTCTCCAGGTATTCGCCAAATCCGATCTTTTCTATGAGGATGCCACAAGGTATAGCGTGATTCATCCTGCACGGACCCGTAACTTCCGCGCTACTCTTCAGTTTTTGCGCCAACGGCATTTTCACTGTACCAATGTACCAGTCTTAATGCAGTTGACACCCCATTTTTTATATGAAGTTGCGAGTGTTGGTCTCACGGGTGGCGTGCCAGAGATAAGTCCCTGCTGTCGCACTATCCTCTGTGTCCTCGGTGGCTCGGATGGACGCCGGCACGGTAGCTCAGCGTGTTCGGTCAAAGGGTTAAGGGTTATCTGCCCTCTGTAATAAAAAAAAACTGAATCAATGGATCTATGATGAACTTGAACAAGCGTCATGGGACGTCCGCCACAAAAAAAAAGAGCCGGCATGGTAGCTCAGCGTGTTTGGTCAGAGGGCTGCGTGCTTCCTGTAATAAAAAAACTGAGTCAAGGAATTAACGATCAACTTGAACGGATGTGTTGTGACGTCCGCCCAAACCACAACGCAACGAACTATTTCGAAAAAAAAAAAATATGGATAGAGCGTCTGCCATGTAAGGAGAAGATCACGGCTTCGAGTCCCGGTCAGGGCATACATTTTCTGCATTTTCAACTGTCCTCGTTGACTTATATCAACGCCTGTATGCAGCTAAGGGTATTCATTTCATTGTAATTTCACCCCATTTTTTACTACCGGCAAGAAGATAGACCAACTATTAACACAGATGCCGAGACAGTTGGGTACCTTCGCACCGTGGGCCCATGATAACAGAATCAAAACCAATGTACCCAAAAGTCCTCTTTACAAAGAGGAAACCCGTCATCAACAATCGCTAACGTGTATCGGACCACTCAATCATATTGGCGTAAAGTGTCAAGTAACTGGGCGTCCATCCTGACGAAAAGTTCTACATACAACACATAGAAGCGAGAAGAAAACAGCAGGCACGAAAATGGTGAAAGTGCTTATTCCATTTTTGAAAACTATGGACTTAAACTAACGCACGAACTTGCAGTTATACGATGCCACTGTGAGACCAACCGTATTCTTCGGCACGAACTCCTGGGGAGTCATGCGACAGCGACTAAAAGCTCCGGGTAATCCAGAACCGCATTTTACTTGGATCACGGGAACGCCTTGGGGGGTACGCACCCGAGACCTTCACTCTGAACTCAGGGAAAAAGAACTCAAAGAAAAAGTTAAGGACAAGGTCTTCGACAAATGAGATGCTTTGCGGGGCATTATACATCACCTCGGAACGTTAGGCACAATAGACCCGGCACGCTGGCATAAATAACAAATTTACGAAATGAGTAATTTCTGATCCACCCTGAACTGTCACATTCCTCTTGAAGGAAAACAGGATAAGAAAACGTGACAAACGTAGGAGCACTGGAGAAGAAAGAAACCCAAGGATAGCAGGCTGAACGACCCAATTGAGTGCCAACCCTGGACAAAAGATGAAAAAAGAAGTGAAAATTTTTACTTGTACCTTTCCCTACAGTTTTGAAAACCACGAGAGGTGGTCAAACTTGGAGAACACACAACCCTCCCCCCCCCCCCCCCCACCAAAAGAAGAGAACTGTCGACTTGGGCAGATTCAGAAGTCTTGAAATGTGCCTGATGAATTTGTGTGACTAGTTCACGTTCGGAGTCACTGAGTTTTTGTAATCGGCCCATTCTGCTACTGTTTCTCTACTGAAAATGGAAATGAGCGTTTGGCGTCATTGGCCGGGAGGCCCCTTGCGGGGTAGGGCCGGCCGCCTTGGTGCAGGTCTTATTACATTCGACGCCACACTGGGCGACGTGCGGGCCGGATGGGGATGAAATGATGATAGAGAGCCCGCATCTCGTGGTCGTGCGGTAGCGTTCTCGCTTCCCACGCCCGGGTTCCCGGGTTCGATTCCCGGCGGGGTCAGGGATTTTCTCTGCCTCGTGATGGCTGGGTGTTGTGTGCTGTCCTTAGGTTGGTTAGGTTTAAGTAGTTCTAAGTTCTAGGGGACTGATGACCATAGCTGTTAAGTCCCATAGTGCTCAGAGCCATTTGAACCATTTGATGATAGAGACAACACAGCACCAAGTCCCTGAGCAGAGAAAATCTCCGACCCAGCCGGGACTCGAACCCGGGCCCGTAGGGCGGCAATCCGTCACGCTGACCACTCAGCTATCGGGGCGGACACTCTCTCTCTACTGACAAAGCAGTACTGCCTGCCTCCTTTTATACTGGCGGGTCCGCTTCTGGTGGCATCTAGTGATTAGCTCCGCATCACATAGGGGTTTGTAATCAGTGGACGGCGCGGACTCACCTTGCAGCAGCAGCTGTCGGTGCGCCGCCCAGACGTCGCGGCGCTGCGCCGTCAGCAGCCCCAGCGGCGGCGCCGGCGGCAGGCTGGGCGCCTCGCGCAGCACGTGCATCAGCTGGGCGCACAGCTCGCGCTCCGACAGCCGCGCGCCGCTCGGCTCCTCCCGCACCGGCACCGCGTAGAACTGCGCCACGCCCAGCCGCGGGTCACTCAGTCAGTCAGTCGCCTGCTGCGTCTGCCGTCCGCTTGTCTCTGTCTGGTCTCAGTGTCACAAGACTCCGGTTTGACGGACATAGTTCCTGTCAGAGGCTTCTACGGGTTGCAGAGGCGGTTTTGTAGATTAAGTTTTGATGAGAAACACGTGGCCGGAAATGTACCGTTGAACGTAAAATAAGTTTAAGGGGCGGATCAGTCACAATTGTCACGCACCGTAGTAAGCACATAGCGGAGACAATGAGCTCTAACCTGTCTGCTCTATAGCAGTTGTACGACGTGGCTGTTCGTTGTACAAGGTATATCTGCGAAGCAAGTTTCATACACGTGGTCTCAGTGGCGTAGCAGTCATAACTGACGACCGGGGCACGACACTCTATTGCCTGTCCCGTCGCCCCTCCTCCGCGCCCGTGGTACGACGATGTGCAATGCTTCGCCCCCCCCCCCCCCTCCCCCTCGAGAAGCACATATAACATAGAATTTACTCTAATAATATTATATTTTCCGGAGGATCTGCTTTGTCTTGGGGACCATTTGGCGCCCCTCTGCAACTGGCACCCAAAAAGCATAATAGACCCCCCCCTCTACGCCACTGCACGGTCGACAACGCCTGATGCGCGTCCTTGAAGCATCAGACTACAATGTTCCCATACAGCAGTTTGTAGAGGGAGCGTGGGACCTAGAGTATTTTTTGTATTTTGGAAGACGAATGACGACTTGTAAGTATCCAAAAAAAGTTCAGGTCCGTTCATGTTAAAAACCTACGTAATACCGACTTTGAAATCATTTTCGTGAGAAAACAGCACCTCACTGCACTATATTTTTTTCCTTCCCTTGAGATCTAGGGGCGGGGGCGGAGGGAGGAGGAGCCCTCCTTGTCGCGGGAATGGGCGCCCTTGCCAGTCAAAGCTCCTATAGTGAGGCCGCTGAAACTTTGCATTTGACGAATGACTTTCGAGTTGGTAGCGTAACAGTTTAACAAATAAAGAATGAGAGACGCGAGGCGCTAGGCATGGGGCGCGGACCAATCACAGCTGGACGGCGTGGCGATGGGAACTGCGTTACCACCGTCAATAGCCAAATATTTTATGGGGAAATATGAACACATAGCTTTGAACACGGCTGCAGCTAAGCCAAGTTCCTTTTATCGTTACGTCGACAACACTTTTATCGTCTCGACAGGAAAAACTGAGAGAATTCTTAGAACACCTGAACAACATTCACGAACACATTAAGTTTGCGATGGAAGTAGAGATAAACGGCACATTGCCCTTGCTTGACGCCCTTCTTCGCTTGAAAAGCGATGGGCACCTCAGTCACAGTCTGTACAGGAAATTTACACAGGCAGATGGTATCTGCACGCTCCCAGCCACCACAATCTGGCACAGAATCATGGCGTTATGAACAGGCTCGTCCGTCGTGCTAAAGTCGTCCCAGACGCTGAAAACTTGCCACTAGAACTAAACTATCGCCGGAAAGTCTTCCTGGAAAATGGCTACAATCATGGTCAAGTATCACAGGCTATTTCTGATGAGACGCACAGAAGAAACGCCACCGAAGAGGAGAGCACGAGACTTGGGTGATGGCCTTTCTGTGTCACTGTGTTGGGAAAGAATAACCGGCTCCTCAAGAGGCACACCATTTCATCAGTGTTCATGCCCAGAGAAAAATTACAACTCAGGAGGTCTGCGAATGACGATCTAGGACTTAGAACGCCTGGGGCTGCTACTACGTCAGCCAAATAGTACGCCAGATGGAACTTGAGAAGTGCTTACGCCTACGATATTCTGAGAAATCAGCCGCTGCGGATCATGCTTTAGAAAATCGACACCAAATTCCATTCGATGAATCATCTTTCATTATGACAACGAAGGGATTTTGCAATAGCGTCATAAAAGCATTCATATACAAACAACGTACGTTGTGTGTGATTTCTACCTCTTGCTTGCTTTATACTGTGCCTTATTTCGCTGTAATTTAGAAGGTTCTGTTACTTGGAAAAAAGTACCAAAAAGGCACCTTTGCATCGAGGAGCGCCGCTAAACAAGCAGGCATTGAAGTGGCTATGGACAATTCGTTTTACGAGCAGGAGAAAGAACACGTAAGTATTCTTGGACATCCATCAGTTCCTGCCTATAAAGTTACTGAACGAACATCTAAAACTGTTGGAATTAGTACGAGAACTGTAGTAAGTATGGGAGTGTTACTGAAGAAGTTGAAAGATGTAGACGTGACTCGTAACGATTCCGAGCCGTCTGGATGAAGGAATATATGTTTAACATGAAGAAATGTTGAGTGGTTCGTGAACCTTTTCAAAAAAGATTCCTGACCCTACAACAATTGTAATGGACAATGCTACATGTCCTTCAGTGATATTGAACAAAGCCCCAACCATAAACGATCGCAAAAAAGTTATGGTGCAGTGGCTACAGGCTAGAAATATTACTGCGGATGTGACGAAGCTTCTTTTTTATTCACTTGTTAAGGAAACTAATCCTATGACGTGTACATGTGTAGTAAACGAAACTGCCAAGGAGTATCATCATACATTAATATGTCTGCCATAACGTCACAGCCATTTCAACCCCATTCATGTAGTACGATGTGAAGACGGACACAACGAACAATAACAAGTCCTTTACAACAAGAGGTGGAAAGGCTGTTGGGTGAAGCTACGAGTATTGCGACTGTGAACACAGCCTGTTGGAGGAAAAAAGTCGAGCACTTCGAAAAACTTATTCGAGCAACGTAGACATTCGAAATCACCATAAACAGCTAACGAGTTGCCTTGGTGATGAGGACGATGAAAACGGTTTTAGCGCTTATTCCGACAACAGTGACGATGAGAAACTAGATTGTGCCATTGTCGCCGTAAATTGGTGAGTGAAATGCTATGAATATCGGTTTGCAACATTGTCATTATAAAACGTAGAGCGAGAAGTTGTAGTCTCGGTTATTATTTATTCTGTAAACTCTGTACCATATTCTCAACGGCCTTGCCGCAGTGCTAACACCGGTTTCCGTCAGATCACCGAAGTTAAGCGCTGTCGGGCTAGGATAGCACTTGGATGGGTGACCATCTGGTCTACCGAGCGCTGTTGGCAAGCGGGGTGCACTCAGCCCTTGTGACGCAAACTGAGGAGCTACTTGATTGAGGAGTAGCGGCTCCGGTCTCGTAAACATATGGCCGGGAGAGCGGTGTGCTGACCACATGCCCTTCCATATTCGCATCCAGTGACGTCTGCGGGCTGAACATGACACGTCGGACGGTTGGTACCGTTGGGTCTTCATGACCTTTTCGGGCGGAGTTTAGTTTAGTTTAGTTTTAGTTTTTTTATGTGACATATTGTTCTCAAGGTATTGACCATCATGAAATGCTTATTTTCTGTATTTCTTTGCTCCGTCATCGAAAGCGTATGCTTTGGTATGCTTATATCTACATTATTATGCTGTTGTTTATTTGCTGTCGTTGCAGTAGCAAACCAAAAACGAATTCTTGTATGCACTCTTATTGCTCAATGGCTTACATTTAAGAGGTGGAACGGAAAACCGTATCGGCTATTATGTGTATAGACGCTGGTGCTGCAACATCGGTATTGCAGTACAGCAAACCTAACTTGTAATGCGAACAGTCAAGTGCAGTGTTTGGCCGGCGCAGGTATAGTTGCAAAAAGTACCACTTTTTCGCAGCCGTTGATGTAGTTGGATGAAAATGTTAGTGATGGACTGACACAATTTGGAAAATGTTCTCGTTGCATGCCTCATGAAACTCTACCATTATATACCGTACCGTGAAGCAAGAGATTTCAAAGTTATCCGACCTTCAAACTTAGTTTATATCCGGTACATTTTCGGGCTGGGGTCCCTTATGAAAACTACCTCTGCTGTAATAGCAATTGTGAAACATCCTGTATAACCAGGATTGTCAGGTAGATCTTCCGCAAAATAATGTGTTCCAGGCACAATAACTCATTCTCGTCCTGACGGCTGGGCAAGTCCATGCCTTTCTTATGAAGGGGCGACTGTCTCAATCACGTGTAGCCTGCTGAGGTGTGCGCTTTGTCTCTGTCGCAAGCCGATCCGCTTTCTCATTGCTGTCTATCTCTTTTCTACCCGGCATGGCGTTGCAAACCCCACACACCGTAGCTGCAGGGAAACTGCTTCATAGTGAGGCAATGATACAAAATTTGTCAGAAGATTCAGATGAAAAAATAAAAGTCCCAATGGAACGTGTGCTGAGACGGTGACTAAGTCACTGTCGCTCCACATCGCACAATAAAGTGAATAAAGGAGCTTTAGGTACTTCCAAAGGCTTTTCTACTCCAGGAAAGATACAGAAGAAAGAGAAGAAAATTTTACATTTAGTTGATTTTAATGAACAGGTTGTCGGGAGACTGCTAAGTAAGTACGTTCCGTGTGACAAGTAAACAGCACTGATATTAAAGTCACTAGTTCCATTAATCAGCGGCAAAACGTCATTTAAAGGAAGCATTTCATCATCACGATCCTTACTACACAAGATAGGCTGCAGATACATCAGTGTTTATCTTTCTGTTCCTACCTTATTTACACGTTAGATAATTCGTATTTCCTAATAAACCTGAAGTCTAAAGTGCATACGTTAAGAGCTATGAGCACTTGTTCATTTTTGATGTGTCAAATACACTACTCCAGACTCTTTGGTTTGCATTGTTCTGAGGTGGTAATTTGTTAGAGTTAGAAAAAGAAAGAAAGAGCACTTCATCACCACATCCCTTCTACTGAACAAGTGCCATTAGCTTTTATGGTATACGTTTTAAAGCGTATTTTTATTAGATAATTTTTTCTTGTATTGGTCCATACTACCTGCTCCAGAACTATGGACACCATAGAACATGCAGTATAAGAAATGCTTGAACAAGTGCTAATGGTTCTTAATGAGTGTATTTTAGAGCCTGTTTTTAGTAGACATTTTTTCTTGTTTTGGTCCATACTAGTAGGCCTACCTCTGAAAATGGCCTACCATAAAATCTTAGCAACAACGGTACCGGTACAGCATTCTACTGTCAGAGGTATCTGAACAATTTTCACTCATTACTTTCGATCTGGTCGTTTCCTAACCAGGGTCCCTTATCCAAAATTGATGCATCATCCCTGAAAGTTTGTAACATCGTCATGGAATCACCCTGTGTAACTTTTTTTTTTGGACAGTGGACAACATTTGATTCATCCTTTATTTGTGTGATGCTTTTCTTCCGGTAGTCTAGTCAGAGACTGTAGATTTTCAACTTTTTTCATTTATCGGATTGCTAGTGGTGCTGACATAACCTGTTGATGCGATGGTTTCCAGACTTGCTTGCTGTAGCTTACAAGTTCTGCGAGATACGTGTTTGTGCGAAGGCTTCAGCTACAGAACTACAGCCCCCCTCCCCCTATGCACAGCGGCCGGTCGTAAGGGAACCCTTACCATTCCCGCCTCTACGGTTTCCATATTTTTGAAGCAGGTAGTGTGGGCCAAAACAAGAAACAAATTTCCAGTAAACAAATGCTCTAGAGTGCTTTTGCTTTTCTTAAGAGTTTGTGCGTCCTATATCTTTATTTATGCGAAATTGTTCCAATTTTCCTAATGACACTACGGCTCCAATAAAACCCTTTTGGGGTGAGTAAACATTTCGTTACTTCAAAATGTGTAACGTATAACGCATTTTTATCGGTATATGACTGTTAAAATTAAAAGGCAGTCTTGAAAACGTTAACTTAAATTAGTAATTTCAAGTTTCAGCCCGAAAACAGCCGAGTTTGAAAACCTGGAATCAACAATCGTTACACCGATCATTCAGTACCAAACCACAAGTCGATCAAAACTATTGGTTATTGTTCCTGTGCATTTTAGAGTTTGTGAATCGTTTTTGCAATTGGGTTCATAGTCAGACAGAAAAACTGATGAAGTGTCCAGAAGGGAACAAAAGTTGAAATTGACAAACAGATCTAATAACGGAAGGTGTAAGGTTTACTAGTGACTGTAATAAGTGTGCCTGTTATTTTAGTGTTTTTCGCTGCCACGAAACTGACGTCACAGAAAATCTCAGCACAGCAGCACACACAAATCCCGACTACGTTCAGTTTAGATATGTCAGGTTCCCAAAAGTACCTAGTAACCTTGAATATAACTCATCATCTGACACGTGCGCTTCTGCATTATTAACCTGCTACAATCGTCAGGAAGTTTTCACGCTGTTAACTAAGAAGTGCACTCATCAGGAATGAAATAACGAAAGAAGGTTCTGCGTTAGAGATAGAGCGCTGCTGCCACCATGGCGAATGCCTCAGTTCGATACGTCACGTTATATGGATGTCGTCAGACACTGTATTGGTCATTGGCGCGACAGTGAAACGCAAGGATATGTAAGATGTGCATTGTATTCGCACTAATGTGTAGAGGATGTACCGTGAGTTCCTGTATAAGGGTAAACCCTCAGCATCACTGAAGATTGAGCATAGCATTCTCATGTAAATCTAGTACTCCGTTATCACGGAAAGAATCCAATGTGTACTTGCTGTATTTCTTTTTCTTCTCTCAGAGAACCTTATTTTGAATAAATAAACACTGAGAGTACCCTTAGTTTTTCCCATAATGTGAACCTACAGGAGAAAGTTTCAGTAACCTCAGGGACAATTATTAAATTTATGCATACATATGGAAAGAATTTATTTGTACTAAAATGTTCTATATATATTCAATTTTGATATAGCTCAGGCGTTTTTTGTTACTGAAGTAAGCAAGGAGGCAGTATGCTCTCACATTAAAAACTTTACGTGTTACTATAAGACCGAATTTATCGTCATTACGTTAGTCAAAAGAGAAACTTTCTCTTTCAGGTTAAAGAAATGAAGTCATGCATCTGTTACAGATTCAGATCTATTGAAATAAACAGGCAACAGCGTAAAAATAAAATGACGAATGTCGAGTATGCATATCGTTTGCTGTAGTAACATTGCTATTCGTTAAACATTGAGTAGAAATACCTTCAAGCAGCGTTTCTTAGCATTTATAGCCAAATGTCAACAGTTCAGTGTAAATGGTCGAGGAGTCACACCAGTTCTTATGTCTCGTCCAGCGTCATTGTTGTGAAACAACTGACATCTTACTAATGAAATTCATGTTGACTACTAGCTTATGCACTCTAAGAATTTGGCGATGTCAAGCAATGATCGTTGGTTAATGAGTCTCAGCTACATTCTTCTAAGAAAGGGAGAGAACTTTGTACATGGTTCAAATAAAGATTTTTATTTCAAACTGAAAACAGTAACCACAGTAATAATAATAATAATAATAATAATAATAATAATAACAGTGAACGCCAGCAATCATCCGTGCAGGATGTACGAAAAGTAGAAAGCACTTTAAAACTAATAACATAATAGTGTACAACCATGCTGAAAGAAATGAATGTCGTGTCTGGTAGCTTTGCATGCTGGTGTTAACATCTTCGGATTGTCGACTGGAAGCTGTTGCAGGTTTCGTGGTCCGGCTAGTCCGCTAGAGGAATCTGCTTCGTGCAGGTTGGAAGCAGAGCATCAGGGCACATGCGCTGTGCAGGCAAGTAAGTAGTAAGAGGTGGCTTCGGCTTCGTTTTCCGGCTGATCTGTGTGCACGTGCTGGTGTGCCGGTGGTATTCATCGATGCACAGCTAAGGCCCAAGGTATCTAGGGGTGGGGAAGCCGTCCACGAACCGCTCATGTTGTTAGGCGTTCTGTATGTAGCTGGTATATAGCTCAAAGTGTTCCTTAATTCTTCACTTCCATAATGAGTACATTACATTAGGAAGAATGTTAAACGGAAATAGCTGCGTCATATCTTCCCTTGTAACTTTGAGTCATGCTTTTACAAGCAAACAGAAGACTGAACGTCAGTTTTCAGCACATAAATGAAATTTGAGTGATTAATTTTAGTCTATCACGCCTGTGTTATCTGAAGTTATCGTACTTGCTTGTATTGGTCTCAAAAGTGTTGGAAAGTTGTTTTTGTAAAAACACGTCCACAGAGCTGAAATTACGAGGAGGATGTTGTTGGGATAAAACACTTAGCATGTTGAGATGTTCGCTACATAGACGTTTCCTTCATTTCCTCTGTACGCTCATGCAGTGAAGCTCATCTCATTCTTTTTGCTGTGCGAAACTCACGAGAATAAACGCGCAAGAAGAAGGGAAACAAATAGGTAACCGATTTCTGAAAGACAGTTATGTATTTGTCAGAAATTGCGTTAGAGTTGAGAAAAGGGTCTCAATGTTAAGAAAAGGAGTGAGAGAGGAAATATTCAAAATGAAATGAGATGTGGCTTCATAGGTTTGATGTTTGCAAAGTGGCATGTCAGAGTATGGGAGAAACTACAGATAAAAGAATAACTGACATATGAAAATAAAAATGTTAAACTTTGATACTCTTCAAAGTATGTTAGATAAGCAACCTGAGTTTTAAAGACTGGAACTCGCATGAATAAAACAACTTCGGGGATCTGATTACTTTACAGATGAAATTATGTGTGACGTTTAAACCCACCAGGTTAGCCGAGAGCGCTAATGCGCTGCTTCCTGGACTTTGGTAGGCGCGTCGGCTCCAGATCGAATCCCCGCGTCCGACTAACGACGACGACCGGTGTGCCGGCCAGCCTGGATGTGCTTTTTAGGCGGATTTCCACATCCCACTAGGTGAATACCGGGCTGGTCCCCACGTTCCGCCTCAGGTACACGACTCACAGACATTTGAAACACGTTCGCACTGTTTCGTGATTTACACTAGTCGCATACAGCTGGGGTACACAGATTCCATCCCGGGGGGGTATGGGGTGGTGGCAGGAAGGGCATCCGGCCACCCCAAAAATTAACCTTGCCAAATCCATTGTAACCACGCCGACCCTGCGAAAACTGCGGGACAAAGGCGTAAGCAAAGGAAGAAGATGTATTTGACGTTTAGACGTCCGACTAAAAATAGTTTAATGTGTTAAATATTTCACTTTAAGCACGTAAAACTTCCATGGAGAGGATGCGAAACCAGAATTTTTCATATAGTTCCATTTTTATGATGAATCTCCTGAACTATATGTCGTACAGTGATGATCTATAATTTTACAGATACATTCAGTGGTAAACGTGGATACATTCTGCAAATGTGTTGTGAATAAATTTAGTAGTAAAGAAGTAATAAAATAAAACATCAAACCAGATGCTTAAGTTTTATTGCATGAACAGCGAAAACGTATTAAGTGATAAACCTTTCTCGTTTCGTATTTTGTGTGGAGTGTCAGAGAGAAAAAGCTTTTAAAAGGTTAAATGTAGAGTTTGCTGGAAGTCTCCAAGTGCTCTTATTCTCAAACACCAGATGAATGTAGTCTGGGAAATTGGCGTGCCGCGAATTATGCTGCACGAGACGTATACGTGATTTTTAATTTTAATACTTGACTTGTTGTGTTAGATTTTTAGTGTTAGATTATATCTGTAAATAAGTAAATTATGACAGCAAATTAAATTTTTAAATTTGGTCAATAATTATCTGAAATACTGAAAATCTAATTTTTGTTGCCTCTGAAGCAAACTGCAACTGTGTTTGGATGACGGCATGACCAGTTGACGTTTTAGCCTCCGAGTAACGTAGGTAACGACAGACTAATCGCATCTGATCAGTGTCTCTCAAGGCATATACATCGAAAACGAAGGGAGCTAATATCTTCTGTTGGCAACGCAGATCAAGACAAATTGTAGTCTGGTAGAATAAATTGCGTTCATGGATCCGCGTCAGCTATGTAATATCTCGGAACAAATGAAAGTTTGTGTCGGACTGGGATTCGAAGATGAATAGCTTCGGCTATCTGAGTGCGCTTCCAGGAGCGGCCAGAATCTCTGTTTGTTTCCTTGTGCTCGCACTACACTGTAATGTTTCCGGCACAGTGTGAGATACCATTTTTCTCTCGCCATTGCCTTGCTATGGTATGGCATGAAATACTGCAGTGCAGTGTCTCGAGACTCTGAGTTGACGATCAATAGCCGTAGTCAATTAAGAATAAACTCGAAAATTGCGATTATGGATTCGCATCAGCTATAAAATATTCAGAACAAATGAAAAATGAATCACCATTAGCAATGTCTACCTCCCTCCAGGCGGGCCACTTGCATTGTCTACCTTAATCCAGCAATTCCCGCCATCGTTTCTCCTTGGGGGCTTCAATGCTCACCATCCACTGTGGGGGAGTGTCACTTCAACGGTAGGAGTATCCTAATTGTTTAACTTATCACGGACTTCGATTTGTGTGTCATCAATGATGGTTCCCCTACGCATTTCATTGCCGCTCATGGCACCTTCTCTGCTATTGAGCTCACGATCTCCTCCCCTGTCCTCGTAGCTTCCCTACATTGGTCATCCCATGATGAACTTTGTCACAGTGACCACTTTCCGGTGTTCATACAGTTCCCCTGCTGCCGCCAGCCAGCCAGACCCCCACGTCAGGTATTCTGCAGCGCCAATTGGCCTTTATATGCATCTGCTGCCCACTTTGACACCTCCCTCTCGAATTCCATTGATGTAGTCGTGCAAGGCATCTCTGCCACCGTTCTTCATGCTGCTGGTGCAGCTGTCCTCCACCCACAAGTCCCCCTCGTCGTCGATCGTTACCGTGGCGGCGCTGCAGCGATTTAAGCGACACCATTCACAGAACAATCTCCTCACTTTCAAGCGTCTCTGTCCTAAGGCTCGGTACCATACCAAGCGGAATAAAAAGGAATGCTGTGACCGGTGTGTTCCCTTCTCTGTGCCTCTTCATCGAAGGTTTGGTCCAAGCTCCCTTGCGGGCCGCCAGTGACAGAACTGTCCAGGGTCTGATCATCCAAGGTATTCCGGGCACTGATCTATTGGTCCTCCCAGAACACTTCATGACACACTTTGCGACGGCACCGTCGTCCGCTTCCCACCCTGCTGCCTTTCTCCAGCTGAAACGCAGAGTTGTACAGATCCCCCTCTGTTTCATCCTGCACCACGTCGAGCCCTATAATGCACCCTTCACTGAATGGGAATTGATGCAGGCTCTTAACTCTTCACGAGACACAGCTCCAGGCCCGGATTCCATCCACAACCAGACGATCCAACACTTGGACGGTCCCCAGAGGCAACAGCCCCAAGGGGCTTCAACCATAATTGGCTCATGGGTGCTTTTCTGTAACAATGGCAAGACAGTATAGTCATCCTCATCCTTAAGCCCGGTAAAAACCCAGCGTCTCCTGAGAGCTACCGCCCAATTAGCCTGACGAATGTCTTTGTAATCTTCTCTAAAGGATGATCAGCTTCAGGTTATGATGGCTACTCGAATCTCAGGGCCTTTTGTTGCCGTATCAGTGTCTCTTCTGGGCAGGGGGCGATATCCAACTGACCATTTACTCCGGTTGGAATCAGCCTTTCGACAGGCTTTTACTCACCGCCGGCACCTTGTCGCGGTCTTCTTTGACCTACATGAGGCGTATGACACAACTTGGCGCCATCACATTTTAGTTACCCTCCGTGACTGGGGCTTCCGTGATCCCCTTCCGATTTTTATCCACGAGTTTTTACCCCACCGGCTCTTCCGGGTTCGAGTTGGCATTTCACTCAGCGCCCCTCAGATTCAGGAGAATGGTATCCCACAGGGATCTGTGCTAAGTGTCACACCTTTCCTCATTACCATCAATGGGCTTAAGACTTCTGTTGGGCCTCTGGTTACCCCGACATTGTACGTCGACGATTTTTGCATCTGGTGCAGCTCCCACTCGGTGGAATCTGCTGAGCGCCAGCTCCAAGGCATCATCCGATGGGCCTCTGCGTGGGCCATCGCCCATGGCTTCCAGTTTTCTCCCTCCAAAACGCGGTCTATGCATTTTTGTAGTCGACCCATAGCGCACCCCAATCCAGAACTTTATTTAGGCAGTCAACTCGTCGATGTTGTAGCACAGTCCCGTTCCTAGGACCTTATTTTTGTTAACAAGCTGACATGACTGCCCCACATTCGCCACCTAAGGAATACATGTATGTAAAATCTTAATGCCTCCGTCTTCTGGCCCACACATCTTGGTGTGTAGACTGTTCCACTCTGCTCCATCTTTACCGTGCCCTGGTCTTGTCCAGAATAGATTATGGTAGTCAGGTTTATAGCTCAGTAGCTCCTTCCACTTTGACCCTGTCCATCATTATGGGGTGCATCTGGCTATTGGTGCCTTTCGCACTAGTCCTGTTGATAGTCTCCTCACAGAAGAGGGAATTCCACCTCTGCACGTCCGTCTCAGTCAAATCATTGTTTCTTACGCAATCGCCATTCGCCAAGTCCCTGACCAACCTGTGTATCCTGTGCTCTTCGCCAACGAGGGATGTCGCCCTTCTAACACCTGCCCACAGGTGGGATTGCCGGTTGGCATGTGTCTCACTTCCCTCTGTCGGCATCTCCAACTCCACTCACTGGACTGCACCCCCCCCCCCCCTGTCTTTCCTCCCATACTCCCCCCCCACCACCCCCTTGGATGCTGCCTTGACCACGGATTAGAACTGATCTATTCCACGGTCCTAATGTCTCCGTCGCTCCTATGGTTTTCCGGCGTCTTGTATGTGCCATCTTTGCAGAGTTCCAGGGTGCCAGCATCTTTCACACTGATGGTTCTAAGACAATCGATAAGGAGTGTTACGCTTTCACGTCTCCTACTGGGTTCGAACACCATTTATTGTCGGGATTCACCGCAAAGCTACTAGCCATTCACAGGGCTCTCCTTTTCGTTTATCAGGCCTCCCTCCACAGTGTTTTAATTTGTTCAGACTCCATGACATCCTGCAGGCTATCGACCGACGCTACTCTCGTCAGCATTTGGTCTTTGCTATCCATGACCTTCTCGCTGCCCTTGAGCGTGCCGCCTGTTCAGTCGTCTTTCTCTGGGTCCCAAGTGTGTGGGCATCCCAGGGAATGAACTGGCTAATCATTTGGCTGGAGAAGCAGATACATACCCCCCATTTCCTTTCATGATTTCAGCAGCAGATATGCGGGTCTGTATCAAATCTCTCTTTGCCCAAAAGTGGAATACCACCGGGAGTACTACTGCTCATAGTAATAAACTTCGCACAATCAAGGAGTCTACTGCAGCTTGGCGCTCTTCCTTCCACTCCTTTCGGAAGGAGTCCACTGTTTTATGGTTTACGCACTGGTCATACACGGCTCACCTATTGTTTCCTCCCACCCGCACAATGTGGTTGTGGAGCCAGACTGACGATATCTCACATATTGGTGGAACGCCCCCTTCTTTCGGCCTTCCGTATTAAGTATGGTCTTCCTAATTCCTTACATTTATTATTAGCAGCGGTCCATGGATGGTTGAACTGGTCCTCGGTTTCCTCCGTGAAATTGGTTCTCCTTTAGCCTTGGAGCAGGGGCAGGTTGGTTGTGGTTGGGACTTCTTTTGCAGTCTTCTCGGTCTGTGACCCCATGACCGTCCCCCCCCCCCCCCCTTTTTTTCAATTTTTAGATTTGGTCTCACCTTTCATGCCTTTACTGTGTGTGTTTTATGTTCATTATCTTATAATTTAACGCCCCTGACTGGATCCGTCCACGTTTAGCAGACCATCTTTCTTCTGTAACTCACTTCAGAATCACTGGACTGATGACCTCGTCGTTTGGTCTCATAACCCCTCTCAATTAATCAATCAATCAATAACAAATGAATGTGACTGTTGATGGTCGACGCACTGTCTCAGGCAGTGCACTGCAATATTTCATGCCATAGTAAGCCAATAACGAAAGAAAAACAATGTCTCACCCTGTACAGGAATTACAGTAATATAATGCGAGCAGAAAGGAGAGCACGCACCAGAACAAATGGAGATTTGGGCTGCTCCTGGAAGCGTGCTCTGAAAACCGAAGTGGTTAAGGCGACTGCTCGCGACAAACAGGAAAACCCGGTTTATAGTCTCAGTTCGGCACAAATTTGCAAGGGTTTTAGAGAAATGTGCGTGTCACCAGAACTTTTCAATATTTGTGTTGAGGAAATGTCAAAAAGTAGAATAGATAAAGCAGGAGGCATAGGCATAATACTACGAGATGAAATACCGACACAATGAAGTACACAAATGATAACTCAGTGTTACCCATATCAGAGGAAATAACTACAAATTGTAATGGAGGGTGTAATACAAATGTGAAAAGAGTGCGGAATGAGGAAAAATGTAGAAAAAGCGAAAGTCTTGAGAGTCAGAAAACATGAAGCTTGCGTCAAAATATCATTGGAAGAAAAAAAGCTTGCAACAAACTAAATCAATCATTTAGGAAGTGTGGAGACGCAAAATAGAAGCAGTACGGAGATAATAAAAATAGCTTATTTGCGAGTAAAAGTGCTTCTGAAGAGGTGAAACTTTTTTAACAGTAAAAAGAATTCCAATAGAACTACGAAATTGTTTGAAGTGTAGTATCATATGGCAGTGGACTATGGATAGTTAAAAACAAATAGAAAACATACTTGTGTAGTTCTGAAATGTGGCAGTGGAGAAAAATCGCCAAAGTGAAGTGAACTAAAGAATTATGGGGGTCTTTCACTAATTAAAAAAGAAAACATACCGGATGATCAGAAACGGCCTGGAATGCTACTAAGGGTACTGCAGGGTAAGTTGTGATGAGAAATAATTATTAAGAAAAAAACTGGATACGTTGTACCTTTCCCAACTTAATTAGCATTCAGATTTGCCAATCAGGTCAGTGTGCAAGTAAATCCAAGCTGCCTGCCAGATGCCTTGTTACCAGATGTGTACTTCGTTTGGTTAGCTGAAAGCGAAAAAGAAAAAAAAAACAACTACGGGAAACCATTGGATGGAAGCGAGTCCGATCCTCACTACCATCCACTGTCCAAAGTTTGCATCACTCTCTTGCTCGATTGGTTGAAACCAAATGAAGAACACAGTTGGCAACACCGTCTCTGGCAGGCTGCTTGAATTTGCCTGCGAAACTACCTGCCTTGCGAACTTCAATGCTAAATCGGAAGTGGTGCACTGTACCGTATTTTTTTTCTTAATAATTATTTATCAGCAGAACCTATCCTGCGATACCTTTATAAGTTTTTCAAACTGTTTCTTACCACACTGTATACTGAAGGCAAGGCCTAATGCAGGGACAGCCTTTTGCGTTAGTTGACAAGCCTTACGTGGAGTGTTAGTCATTTGTTCGATTAATATGGTGTAAATATAGCACTTAAGTATTAGGTACGACAGCGTGTCCGCTCCAAGAAATTAATTTTAAAGAACAGAATTCTGTGATCGAATTTTATACTTTCGGAAAGTGTACAACGATTAGAAAATTCTCTCGGATCAACAAACAATATGGCTGTAACTGTGTGCTCGTGCGCTTGGAAAAGTTTAAAAGAAGCATAAAAAGGGTAACCGTAGAGAAATACTCTGGGTGCCCAGTATCAGTATCAACCTCGGTTTTGCAAGATCGCATTGATCCAAGAAGACTGATTAGTTATATTTGAACAAATTGCTGAACACTATAGAGTAAGTGTTAGCGCAAATCATTCCATCATCCAAAACGTACTGATGTACCGTAAGACGTGTGCAAAATAGATTCCCAGGAAACTTATCAGTCATCATAAAGAACATAGTTTTCGATATGCGCCTAGCTCGAACGTCTTTTCAGTAGCTAAGATGATGATTTGTGGACATGTTTTTAACCTGTGATGAAGCTTGGGTACATTATTCTGAGCCGGAGTCCAAGCGTCAAAGCATTCAGTGGATTCACTCTAAACTGTCTGCCCGTAGGAAATACAAAACGCAGCCATCGGCTAGTAACATCAGGTTAACCATCTTTTGGAGTGCCCATGGTTTCATTTTCTCTAGTTTTTTTTTTAGGAATAACGCGCTATTATCAGCCTGTGCTACTCAGGCATGATTGCGACAGAGTAATAGCTGCGCTGAAGAGGGAATTTCTAGTGTGGCATAGGAAACGCGCGCTTCTTCTTCAAGATAACGCTCGACCTCATACAGAGCAATTGACGATATTGGTGAAGTCGACTGTGAGCTTCTACCTCATTCTCTTTACAGCCCTGACATTGTGCCTTCGGAATTATATCTGTTTAGTTCGATGAAAGAAGCTTTGTGTGGCATCAAGTTCAAGACAATAAACAAGTAAAGATAAATGTACGACATTGGCTTCGAGATAAAAATAAGGAATTTCGTTGAGGGATTTAAGAAGATACGACTCATGCATAGAGTCTGCTAGCAATTACGTGGAAAAACATACAAAAACTGCATTGATCCATTTTTTGTGTACATCTATCTCGTTCTTTTAAGAGTAGGACAGGAAAGAAATTAAAGGAAGGGCTAAGAGTTCGGGGAACATCTTGACTGGTAACATGTATTACGAAGAATCATTACAGTTACGGCTACAGGGAACACAGGTAGACGGAAAAGAAAAGCTTCAATGCTGGATGATATTTAAAGTCGACGAAGTTAGTACCGAAGAAAGAAACCTCAAAGATGGACATAAGTTTATTCAGCATAGAAACAAGGAGGTAGGAGAAAGTTTCAGTTCCCGAGCATGTCCTGTAACGAAATGGCGAACAAGCGAGTTTGGGGTGCGAGTAGCCTACGAGAGAGGCATCCCGCACTACGGTACGGGTTCGCGGGTTGCAGACATGCAAGGCGTCCCTCACGTCAGCGGCTCGTGGACGGATTTGGGCGGTGTTGCGGCGGAGGGAAGGGGCGTGGCGGACCTGGTTCCTGCAGACGACGGCGACGTGGTGGCTGCGCGACGCGTGGTCGTGCAGCGCGTCGCGCGGCGCGCCCGGCGTGCGGCAGTGGCCCAGCAGGCGGTAGAACTGCGCCATGCACAGCGGCTGGCCCTTCTCGCGGCTCGTCGCGCGCTCCACGGGCAGCGCCTTGCTGCCCGCACAACACCAGGCGTCACGTTACCACCACCTACCTGCTACCTGCGGCGCTCACAACAGCTCCACACTACACGCTCTTCCAAAAAGAATTTTTCCATTTCACAATGTCTCTCGTGCATGAATGAAGAAAGTATCTCGGGGTGAATTTTAACTGAACGCAGTGGACTACAACGTTTGTACTGTGGAACCTCGTTAACAACTGAAGCATTTGCAAACATTTCAGGACAGTGGGATGTAAGTGGTAATTTCGTAAACGACGTTATCATTTCTGGTGGCGATATTATCGCAATTTGTTCGTCTGCACACAGTGACGATAGTGATGATGTATTATCTGACGAAGATGCACTCGACCTGAAGACATTATTATACAGGATGAACCGGAAGTCCACCGGCAAACTTTTGGAGACTGTTCACGGATACTTTCTCAGTATTTTGTTGCATGGAACTCACTGTTTTCTGCTGCTCTTTGCACAATAAAAGGAAGTAAACTAAACTCCGTCCGAACAGGCCTTGGAAGGCCCAATGGTGCCGACCGGCCGCCTTGTCATCCTCAGACCACAGGCGTCACTGGATGCGGATATGGAAGGGCTTGTGGTCAGCACAACGCTCTCCCGGCCATATGTCAGTTTACGAGATAGGAGTCTCTACTTCTCAATCAAGTAGCTCCTTAGTTTTCCTCACGAGGGCTGAGTTGACCTCGCTTTCCAACAGCACTCGGCAGACCGGATGGTCACCCATCAAAGTGCTAGCCCAGCCCGACAGCCCTTAACTCGGTGATCTGACGGGAACCGGTGTTACCACTGCGGCGAGGCCGTTGGCCTCGTTGGAGAATAATAAAGTAATTATGATTTATTTCGTTTGTTACCGCTGTCACTTTTATTTCTGTGGAAATACCTTCACAAGGGTGAAGAAGCTAGTAACATACTGTAACCAAAATAGTCAACACAAAACACATGGTAATGTAATAATCGTCAGACGCTAAGTTCTGTGATGTGGTGTGGTTGCTTTCTTTATGGCATAGCGTTGTTGTGCTGCTCTTCCTTTGCATTCAGTGAACCTGTACACGAGGTGCATGTCGGCCAACCTTTCGTCAGTAATTCTATCCATAGTGATACCATCGACATCTGATTAAGGGGCAAGAAACCAAACAAAAAGCAAAAAATCTATAACTAGCCACTGGAGACCGTGGGTCCCTTATACCAAAATACTCAAAAGTTATTCTTCAACAATGTCCGGAAGTTCGTCGATGGAGTTCTGGTTCATCCGTATACACAGAGGCTAATAATGGTTAAGTGGAAGCCAAGCAGGAACTACGTCGGCCGAAATAATGCTGATGAAATTCCTGCCTAAGCGTGCTGCACACTAATGAAATACCAAATCTCTCTCAAAAGGAACTTATTGGTTATTCCAGTTTATAATATAGAACGCAATATGTGAAAAATTTACAATTTGTGTGTCAAAATAAATATAACGTGTGTGTTTGCGGCATTTAACCGATGTTACTAATTTTTTATCTCCGAAATACCAGATTTGTCGATAGTTCGGGTGAATTACGATCCCTCCAAGTCCACATAAACGATGTACTACTGCATTTTGAAGAGACGTGTTCAAATTTGGAACGATATATCGTTGCTATGCATGCATATGAAACAGTGGGGTGCGTTTATCAACCTTTACCAATCATATTTAGGATAAAAATTGTACGTCTCACAAATATTCAGTGTCCCCTCCAACAGACGTACGTCAAACGTTCAGACGATAAACTCTTCTCTTGCTTTTGAGAGCAGATATGCAGTTACTGTTTACATTGTTGTTGCAATGCGATTTCCTGATCATCCAAAGTTGTCGGAAGGGGAGGTACATAGGTGGAGACTTTTGCAATCCCCCGCCCCCACACACTGTGAGATGAGGAAACCTTCGAGGCCAATGCCACAATGCGTTATTTCTATGCCGCTTAAATCGATCCATGTTACAGGCAGCTCACTGTTAAGGAAAATTTGGAAATTCTTGGTAAGTTCCTATTGGACCAAACAGCTGAGGTCATCGGTCCCGAGGCTTATACACTAGTTAACCTAACTTAAACTAACTTACGCTAAGGACAACACGCACACCCATGCCCGTGGGAGGACTCGAACCTCCGACGGGGCCACTGTTAAGAAACACACTTAAATGCAGTTGTCAGTGTGGTGCGGTTCTCCATCTTAAAAATAATATTTTGGCATATTCTCGTAATTGTAAAAAGGCAGATCGCTAAAAAATCGAGGTAAGTGGTCCTGTAACCGTGTTAAAAGAAAGAAAACACACCGGACAACACTATTAAAGTATTACTTTTTGGAGAATCTATAATTGCCGCTCATTGTTGCTTGTAAGTTTGAAATCTGGCTCAAAGGTCCCTTAAACTTTCCGCTGTGATAGTACAAAAGCGTGGCGGCCAGCAACGTCGTCCTCGGGCTCCGCGACGCTTCAGACAACAAGATGTCGACAGATGTGTAAAAAAAAGCTAGAGCTCAGGGGTTCATATGAGAAATAAGATGCGTTAATGATGTCACAGTGGCATTAAATTTCACCACACCTCTGCCTAACAGCACCGTTTACGAGTCAAACTACGGCCATGTCGTTGTACCCCTCCTACTTACCCATATTTCACCCCCTCTTTTGACGCCTGTGCCATGGAGGTCAGAACCGCGGCAACCAGCGCTGAAATCACACCGACGCTCAGAATCGACACGAAAAGGCCTCAGAAAGTGGCTTAAAGGGCGTCAGTGAGACCACCGCTTCCTTTGGGGCCCTGATTCCCACAAATTTCACTGTCGAAAATGACAGTTGGCAGTGGGATGAGCAACAGGACGACGGTATTGTCAACGATCGACACTGCTGACACTCTCGGAACGATTCAACCCTTCTGTAAGGATATCGGCTTCTGGAACCCTACTGAACGTTTTCTGACTCCTTTGGAGTGTAGTGCGACCGCAATTTTTGTTCTACTGCACAGGGTGCAAGGGCTAGGAATCGTTCAAAACCATTCGATGAAATCTGAACTTGATCCGAAGCAGATAAGGATGTTTATGCTTTTTCGAAATGCTCGCTAATTGTGCAGCTGGGCAGGATCGTGGGTTCGAGTCCGGTATTCACCTAGATGGATGTGTGAATCCGCTTAAAACCCGCATCTAGGCTGGCAGGAACACAGGCCCACGTCGTTAATCCACGCCGAGAGCTTTCAAATCTGGGCCGGCGGCCTTCTCGTATCCCGGCTAAAACGTGCGCCTTTCCCAGCGTGTCAGCTCGATATACCCATCTGACCTTCAGCTTTCTTCTGCAGTGCCACATTTCGAAAGATTTTGTTCTCTCCTTACACTAACTGTTTGTCGTCCACGTACACTCGAAATTCAGAAAAGACTCACTAACGTTTAAATTTACAGTCGTAGTTAACAAATTTCTCTTTTTCAGAAGTTTTTTTGCTGTCTCCAGTTTGCATTTTATGTTATATCTACAAGAGTTATTTTTCCGCGATATAGAGAAACTCATCTACTACTTCTTAGGCCTCATTTCCTAATCTAATTGCTTTAGTACCACTTCTTTCGGCTATTATCCTTTACCCGTATTTTAATTTTATTTATATTCACTTCATACCCTCTTTTCAAGACGCTATCCATTCCGTTGAAGAGTTCCTGCAATGTCTTTGCCATATCTCACTGTTTTACAGTATCGCAGCAAATCGACAAGTTTTTGCTTCTTTTCCTTTTATTTAGTTCATTTTCCAAAATTCCCCTGTTTTCCTTTATGTATGCTCAACGTGTAGATTGAATAACACTGGCGATGGGCTACAACCCTGTCTCACTCCCTTCTCTGCTAGTGTTAATCTTGCGTTTGCTTCAAGTATTATAAGTGCAGTCTGGTTTTCTTTCTAAATTAATGTCTTCAAGATTTTTCACCACCTTTGCGATGAAATTCCGCTGGATAATGCCAGCTGTACAATGAATGATTGAATGCATGTATGTCTCTCGAAAAAAAGCGTCACTCAAAATAGGAAGAGTTTAGCGAGCGTAGGCATATCTCTGTATGGGAACAGCGAATGTTAGAAATTAAAATTGTAGACCCGCCACAAGCCACATATAACTTTTTCTTTATTTTAGTTAATTCACTCTACCGACGCGAGCATCTCTAGAAATTACGTAGCCGAGGGCCACATGTTACAAATATTGGGATGCGTATACCGCCGCTGCCATATTGTTTTTTCTTTTTTTTTTATGACGGCGCTAAACACAGTCTGACATTTGCAACGTGTGGCCTTCGGCTACGTAATTTATGAAGATGCTCGTGTTGGTCGAGTGAAACATGTAAAATAAAGAAAAAAATTACTTGTGGTCAGTGGCGAGCCTTCAACTTTAATTTTTAAGGAAGTGTTTACATACCAAGCAACGTTTAGCACCATCAGAAGTTTCAGCTGAACACGAAAGATACTCTGACATTTCTCACCCGCTTGACTGGTATACACAGCGTGCAGTGCAAAGTAACTGCATGCATTTTGCAGCACTGCTCTGGGCGGCCATTGTAGGGAGGGGGCTCACGTGTCGCTACGTGCTTAACGGTGCGAGGGGCGCCAGAAAGGTTGCGAATAATTGAAACGATGTGGCAGTGGGCCGGCGCCCTCGCACTGTACGGCTAAGAGGATTAACGAGCGGCGCGCACCTGCCGTGTTCTCTCTATGTGAGTCGAGCAAGTTCTTCACGCGCGGGGTAGGGACCGCAGGTAGCCCGGGAGTGCAGCCTGATTCTCGACTAGTGAGTGCCACGTAGAACATATCAGTCTGGCACCCATTTCCCCTATCTATGCGGCAACGACATTTCATAGCACATGAGCTTTGTTTTTTCACTTGACTGGAACAGTGTTCAGATTAGGATTACTCTGCGCATATTAAATAATTTCTGTGTTGCCGGAAAGTGACTGCATAGCTACACCGGAATCCTCCTTCTACATCTACATCCACATCCATACTCCGCATGCCACCTGACGGTGTGTGGCGGAGGGTACCTTGAGTACCTCTATCGGTTCTCCCTCCTATTCCAGTCTCGTAATGTTCGTGGAAAGAAGGATTGTCGGTATGCGTCTGTGTGGGCTGTAATCTCTCTGATTTTATCCTCATGGTCTCTTCGCGAGATATACGTAGGAGGGAGCAATATACTGCTTGACTCCTCGGTGAAGGTATGTTCTCGAAACTTCAACAAAAGCCCGTACCGAGCTACTGAGCGTCTCTCCTGCAGAGTCTTCCACTGGAGTCTATCTATCATCTCCGTAACGCTTTCGCGATTACTAAATGATCCCGTAACGAAGCGCGCTGCTCTCCGTTGGATCTTCTCTCTCTCTCTTCTATCAACCCTATCTGGTACGGATCCCACACTGATGAGCACTATTCATGCAGTGGGCGAACAAGCGTACTGTAAGCTACTTCCTTTGTTTTCGGATTGCATTTCCTTAGGATTCTTCCAATGAATCTCAGTCTGGCATCTGCTTTACCGACGATCGACTTTATATGATCATTCCATTTTAAATCACTCCTAATGCGTACTCCCAGATAATTTATGGAATTAACTGCTTCCAGTTGCTGACCTGCTATATTGTAGCTAAATGATAAGGGATCTTTCTTTCTATGTATTCGCAGCACATTACACTTGTCTACATTGAGATTCAACTGCCATTCCCTGCACCATGCGTGAATTCGCTGCAGATCCTCCTGCATTTCAGTACAATTTTCCATTGTTACAACCTCTCGATATACCACAGCATCTTCCGCAAAAAGCCTCAGTGAATTTCCGATGTCATCCACAAGGTCATTTATGTATTTTGTGAATAGCAACGGTCCTATGACACTCCCCTGCGGCACACCTGGAATCACTCTTACTTCGGAAGACTTCTCTCCATTAAGAATGACATGCTGCGTTCTGTTATGTAGGAACTCTTCAATCCAATCATACAATTGGTCTGATAGTCCATATGCTCTTACTTTCTTCATTAAACGACTGTGGGGAACTGTATCGAACGCCTTGCGGAAGTCAAGAAACATGGCATCTACCTGGGAACCCGTGTCTATGGCCCTATGAGTCTCGTGGACGAATAGCGCGAGCTGGGTTTCACACGACCGTCTTTTTCTAAACCCATGCTGATTCCTACAGAGTAGATTTCTAGTCTCCAGAAAAGTCATTATACTCGAACATAATACGTGTTCCAAAATTCTACAACTAATAGACATTAGAGATATAGGTCTATAGTTCTGCACATCTGTTCGACGTCGCTTCTTGAAAACGGGGATGTGCCCTTTTCCAATCTTTACGAAGACTACGCTCTTCTAGAGACCTACGGTACACCGCTGCAAGAAGGGGGCAAGTTCGCGTATTCTGTGTAAAATCGAACTGTTATTCCATCAGGTCCAGGGCCTTTCCTCTTTTGAGCAATTTTAATTGTTTTTCTATCCTTCTGTCATCTATTTCGATATCTACCATTTTGTCATCTGTGTGACAATCTAGAGAAGGAACTACAGTGCAGTCTTCCTCTGTGAAACAGCTTTGGAAAAAGACATTTAGTATTTCGGCCTTAAATCATAGTTTCTTCTTTCAAGTTTATTGGCTTTCGGACCGTGCCAGTTTAGGCATTTCAAGAGTAATATCAATTATGGCAGTTCGAAAGTAAGCGGAATTAACACCCAGTCCCCAAGCAGAGAAAATTTCCGATCCGGCGGGGGATCGAACCCGGGCCTCTTCGATTACCAATCCACCGTGCTGACGGCGCAGCTACCGAGGCGGACTCAGCCTCTCTGTAACGGAAAGTACTGTACGAATGAGCGGGGCACTTTACTATGCGAGATCTGATGATAAATTTAGATACTAGTACTTTCGGGACAGAGTTAATAGTGTGTATGTACTCGAGGTGCTTTAACGAGCCACAACGAAAAGAAATCGAGCAGGTGTACAAATTGATTTTACCACTGTGGTTTTGTAAATTTATTTTTCACATTCATATGGGCCAGAACTACTTCGAAATGGAATGTGCCATTAGATACGTATGGTTGAGCCGTGCGTGGCTCGTGTTCCTGCCATATCTCATTTGACATCCTGTTTTTACTGTACGACCACCTTGTTATGTTAATTTCAATTACTGGTGTCACTGACTTGCCGCCTTGCCTGCCCGTGAGCGGCAGCAGCGGAGTTTATCGATATAAGCCCCGGGAGTATTATCTGTACTGACTGCTATTACTTCCCGGTTGTCGTGCGTTTGGAGTTAGTTCGTATCTACCAGTGAGTTGGGAGGGGCTAACAGCGCAGTTCGGACCTGGCAGTGTTTGACTTAGGGTGTGGCAGAAGTTCAGTCGGGGCGCGTCTGCAGTGAAGTCCGGACAGCCATGACTCGCCCGACGGTTGCCGATACATATCGCTTGAGTGCGGACCACCTCGGTTGGTCGTCGGTCGGTCGTCTTGTCGGCGACGCGTATGTTGGCCGGCGATCGTTTATGGGCTGCCTGCGTGTGCTGACTCGTGATTCGTCCGTGTGGTCGTGAAACTGGGTGTAGCTTGTGATGTCGACTGCTCAGTTATTTTAGTGCTGTCTCCGTGCTGATGTGTGGGAGTCGGTCGGTTGGGTGAAGCAGTGAGGAATTCTCGGCGGGGCGTTGTTGGCCCGGGCCCGCTGGTGGTCTCTACGCGGTGTCGAAGAGTGTGGCGCTGTTTCCCTTTGCGACGAGGTCCGTGGCTCATTGATCCTGAACACGAAAGTTGAGTTCTGATTTAACCTACCAGCAAGTCAAGACTGTTCACATTGTGTCATTTGGAGTTCGTTGTCGGCTGTTGGGATATTCCCGCGAGCAACAACGTGGTTTTCAAGTTGGAAAATTCTAGCCAGCCTCCCGTGAAGTTTCACAATATTTGGTTATTTGCATTGAAGTGTACCAGCGAAATCTTCTGCCTTGTGGCCGTGAACGTTCCGGTTACCTGCCCTGGGCGTTGACGTAAATTTCAGGCAGTGTAGTTTCCTCATCGTGTTGTTGCTGTCCAGCATGGCGTGTAGTTTGACAGCTCCGTGTATGATTGGTTGTGGGCGCCAATATCTTCTACGTTGTTCCGTTGAACTCCCTGTTGTATCCTGGTAGGGTGAAGAGGAAGTTGTCTTGTCGGTGGGTCCGCTGACTTTCGGTCGGTTGGGTTGTCGTCGTATCGTGAATGGTTGGCCCAACTGCCTGTCTCACCTAAGCGAGCGTTAGTGTTTGAATTACAGGCCGACCCTCCAACATCTGGGCGCCCTTGTGTTTACTGCCTTATTTTTTTATAATTGTTCTTGTTGTTGGTACTTGTATGGCTTCTATCCGGTTTTGTGTTTTAATGTTTCAAATTAGAGTTGTTTTACGGTCTTCAGCCTAGTTGAAAGTACTGTTTCACGTAAGCCCTTTGGCATTTTAAAAAAATTTTTAAGTCTTCGGCCTTCAGCCACTTTGAGTTTCAGTTGTTTGTTCTAAAGACCTTCAGCCTAAATTACAGAACTGTTTCACGTAAGGACTTTGGTATAAAAATTAATGTTTTGGAGTTTTAAACCGATTTGAATTTAAATTTTTTACTTCCGCCTAACTAAAGAACTGTTTTAAGATAAGGCTTGCCTTTTAAAATTTCTGATTATGCTTCCGTTTTAAGTTATTGGCCTTCAGCCAGTTTTAAACTAAAGTGGCTTTCAGCCGGTAATTAACTCAGAAAGATTAAAGCTGTGTGTTTAAAAAAATTTTTGGGCTCTTGTAATGTTTGATCAAATAATAAAGTTATATGTTCAAGTGTAACTGACAGCCCCTTATTTTGGTCCCTTTCCACAATTTATTCTATCTATCCTGTCCTGCGGGTTAAGCAGAGCATTTCAATGCTGTTTGTATTATTTCATGTTCAGAAAGCAATTTTCAGTTGAAAATGTTGGAAGGAATGTAAATTGTTTACCTGAAACTGTGGTCGGCGAGTAATCACGCGGCTAACACGAAAGGGATTGTCCTTTAGATGCACACAGTTGCTTACATATACATTTTTGAAAAGTGGCTTTTCATTACAACAAAAGGAGCAAATAATCACTGAAGCTAAACATTGTAAAATGCTAGTACTGAAGGCAGGTGGCGAGTTTTCGGCAGATATTGCATACTAATACCTCCATTATTGGGCCGCGCGGTGTAGCCTCGCGGTCTGGGGCCCCTTGTAACGGATCGCGCGGCACCCCCCGTCGAAGGTTCGAGTCCTCCCTCGGGCATGGGTATGTGTGTGTTGTCCTTAGCGTAAGTTAGTTTATGTTAGATTAAGTAGTGTATAAGCCTAGGGACCGATGACCTTAGCAGTTTGGTCCCATAGGAACTTACCACAAATTTCCAACATTTCCAATATTGCTGACCCTAAAACGTGTTCCTTATTTTCTGTCCAGTACGCCCTGTAGTATTGTTATCAGGTTACTATGTGCACCCGGAGAGGATGTTCTTAGCACCTTACGAAATTTCTGCTAAGTTAATTCGCGACTTTGTATTAGCTTTGAAGACTGGCCACTTAGAAAAATGTCGGACATAGAAAACTGGCAATTTATGCCATTATTTATAGCGTTAAGGCAGTAATGTAATTTTTATATTTTCTTGAGTGAGGTATACTAAAAGAACGTCCAGATTTCATGATTTATTTTTCATATTTACTTTAGTTCTCCGATAGCTTACAATTCTTTTTTCAAGGGAAGAAAAAGAAAGTGCGAGGTGATTTGTTGAGCAGTTTCTTCCTTTTGAGCTTCGAAAACCTCATGCTCACTCAAAAAATGTGAGGTATTTGTAGCAGAATTACAGAAAACTGCTAAACCTAACGAGTACATACTCGAAATTATGTCAATGCGATCACATATTGGCTCAGTCATTCGCCAAAGTATCTGTTACGTTCGTTAAATTTTCTTTAGAAATAATTCTAGAAATTGACAACACAAGACTGCATCTACCAAAGGAGAAATAGCGAGACGTCCGTACATCGTTCTCACACGAAATCAGTCTAGTTTTCGAGCGGTAGGTGGCCCTCGCGTCGAGAAAATCGCTGCCCGAGCTATACTCGGGCGCGTCTTTTGAACACACCCTTGTGGCCCGAACTATTCTCAGACTCGGTCTCCAAAATGTTTAACGTCTCTGCATTGTAATACTTCCATTCCAGTCTGTATAAATAATATTTTATCATATTAATAACATGAATCTTGCCAGCCTGGATAGCTAAGCGTGTTAAAAGTCTCGCTTGTCGGATTCTCAGAGACGTGCCTCACCCAGAGCGAATACGCCTCGCGGATTAACGACGGGAGCTGGGGAGCCAGTGAGTTTTTAGGTTGTTTTCCACATCCGACTACGTTAATATCGGACTAGTATCAATGTACCGCCTCGGTTTTACGCTACGCAAGCACTTCGAAATCGTTCTCACGCTTGACGATGTGATTTACTCTAGATGCAGAGAGAGAGAGAGAGAGAGAGAGAGAGAGAGCACAGCCTCCACTTGTCGCTAACATTGCTCCTAGTGAAAAGGGGAGAGGCATGGAAGGAGAAGGAGATGCTGTAAATAAGATGTGAAGATCGAAGAACTAATGGGAAGGTACAGAACCTATTTAGAGAAAAATATATTTGTGGCACAGCGTAACTGAAAGAAGGGATAGATTCGTAGGACAATCCTGAGGAATCAAGGAATCGCCAGTTTCGTAATAAAGGCAACTGTGGGTGGTAGAATTTCAGAACGAGACCAGGGGCGAATGAAGTAAGTGGGTTCAAAGTAGCCTGTTTGTAACTGTTCGTTGTGTCACCCTGGTGCCAACTGCTGCTCATATTGATTCTGCAGCACGATGCGCCAAAGCCATACACCGGACACGATGGTCTTCCCTCTCGCTAGAGAGCCGGCCGCGGTGGTCTAGCGGTTCTAGGCCCTCAGTCCGGAACCGCGCGACTGCTACGGTCGCAGGTTCGAATCCTGCCTCGGGCATGGATGTGTGTGATGTCCTTAGGTTCGTTAGGTTTAAGTAGTTCTAAGTTCTAGGGGACTGATGACCACAGATGTTAAGTCCCATAGTGCTCAGAGCCATTTGAACCATTTCGCGCTAGAGACAGGTGGCCGTCCGGAGTCCGGTCTTCTTGTGACTGTGCATTCTCGTTTCCACCGCTGCCAGAAATCATGTACAGTGGCTACATTCCTGCCAAGTCTTTCTGCAATATCGCAGAAGGGGCATCCAGCTTCTCGTAGCCCTATTAAAAGACCTAGTTCAAGCACAATGAGGTGCTGATAATTGCGTCTTTCTCGCTTTAAAGACATTCTTGACAAACACCAGCTCACCATGTGCAATGTGCAAAGCGTGTATTTGAAGCAAACCTGATTTGCATCCTCAGAGTGGTTCTACTAGCACCACTCCTATGCGATTGGCGCGAAATTTGAATCGACATAATCTTTCGGATGGAGAATCACGCACTTACGTCGCCCAAGTCATCTACAGCCACATCGACATGGATACTCTGCAAATCACATTCAAGTGCCTGGCAGAGGGTTCATCGAACCACCTTCACAATTCTCTATTATTCCAATCTCGTACAGCGCGTCGAAAGAATGAACACCTATATCTTTCCGTACGAACTCTGGTTTCCCTTATTTTATCGTGGTGATCGTTCCTCCCTATGAAGGTCGGTGTCAACAAAATATTTTCGCATTCGGAGGAGAACGTTGGTGATTGGAATTTCGTGAGAAGATTCCGTCGCAACGAAAAACATCTTTCTTTTAATGGTTTCCAGCCCAAATCCTGTGTCATTTCTGTGACATTCTCTCCAATATTTCGCGATAACACAAAACGTACTGCCTTTCTTTGAACTTTTTCGACGGACTCCGTCAGACCTATCTGGTAAGGACCCCACACCGCGCAGCTGTATTCTAGAAGAGGACGGACAAGCGTAGTGAAGGCAGTCTCCTTAGTAGGTTTCATTCTTGGAGTTGCGATTGTTTTCCGTCAGTGTGGTGTTAGGTGAATTTATTCACTACGTTATCCAGTCGGAGGCTGATCTTTGCCTGTAATGATCTCTCTGTCGATGGGACGCAAAGCCTTAATGTTTCTTTTTCCTCGGTAAGTAAACGTAGACGACATGTCAGAAATAGCGACTCTTTCGACGGATTACGGCGGCTGAGACGAGGCGCCAGGTTGCCGCTGTGGCAGGTGACGCGCGGAGAGTAGCGGCAGCAGTACGCACTTGACCTGGTGCGCGGGGGCGGCGGGGGCGTCGGGGGCGGCGGCAGCGGCGAGGGGCGGCGGGGCAGCCATCGACCCGGCGGCGACGCGTGCGGCGCACGTGAGCGTGGGAGAGCGCGCCCCTCTTCCTGTGTTTTATCGTCCCGTTCCGGCGCTCCCCCAATGCGTGCTTGCGGGCCGCTTCATTACGGAACAATAGCCGCCGCAACAATAACAGCTCCCCTTTTGTTTTCGCGGGGAAACGGTCCGCTTGCTCCCAGCGCCGGCTCCAGCATGACGGCTCGCGCTGCATTCACCCTTACTCTACCGACGTCATTCCAACGCGCTCTTCCGTGCACTCAGGACGCAGCCGAGTCGAGTGCCAATTGTTGATACAGACAGGAGAGGCTCAATTATTTGCGGAAATCCTAGTATTAGCCATATTACGGTTTGGAGGTACGGTTGTGCAGCTAAACGTTGAAGTTAGCAGTGAATATATAAGGCGCATTCAAATGAAACCCGGTGACTTGTGTAAAGTAACAGTAACGATATTATTAACACAAAAAATGTAGTTATACACAGTACACCTATTCAAAAATAGTCGCCAGAACTGTTGGAAAATTCATACCATTGCGACACTAGCCGGTCGATTCCATCCGTGCAGAAGCTAATAGGCTGCTGTCGGACCCAGTCACACACTTCGTCGTCCGTTGCGAATCGATGTCCGCGAATAGCTTGTTTGTTTTAGAGGTCCAAACACACGAAAGTCACACGGTGAAAGGTTGGGAGTGTATAGTGGATGTTCCAGCGTTTGCCACCCACATCAGTGACGGTCTTCCAACCTGTCCAGGACGAGCATCGTCTTGCAGTGACTCTCGCCCCTCAAGGAATCGTTTGCACCATTTCACAACACTCGAACGACCCAGATTGTACTCACTGTACACAGCCTTCATCCATCTATACATTTCACGGCCTCCAACTCCCTCCGCCGCCAAAAATTGAATCACTCCTCGTTGTTCCTGCTTACTCGCCTGCGTGTTCGGTAGTGGACGATAACTTACATGACCACCTAGTATTCCGCTTCAGTCCGGAACCGCGCTGCTGCTACGGTCGTAGTTTCGAAAACTGCCTCGGGCATGGATGTGTGTGATGTCCTTAGGTTAGTTAGGTTTAAGTAGTTCTAAGTCTAGGGGACTGATGACCTTAGGTGTTAAGTCCCATAGTGCTTAGAGCCATTTGAACCACTTTGAACCTTCTATTCCGCGTGAAACCACACAGGCGCTATGTAACATCAAACGGTGTGCAGGCGTCAGTCTCTCTACCAATAGATGGCGCCACCATACCCGCAGTTACGTGGTGACACCGTTCGTGTAAGGCAAAGGTAGGCACATTGACCAGGTTTCCTTTGAATGAACCTCATAAAAATACAGTGGAAGGTTATCAGCAGCTGTACGTTTTGGGCATCAAGATTCTACCTTCTGGGTATCTGCGTTTAACTCTTCATACAGCAGCACTTCAAAATGAATAAAACGGAGGTTTTCGGAAGTGAGGTCTACGTCTTATTTTAAAATCGGCAACCCTTCTTCCTCTCCCTTGCTTCTTATCAGGCGCCCGTTCATCAAAGTATTCCTTTCCTATACACTATTTCACCAATAGAATCTGGACATCTGTTAGTGGATGTTAATATGGCCTGTGTCTACCCTTCACTTTTACGACAGTTTAAATTCTACTGGGACACTTTCAATGAGGTGGCAGCCCGTTCCCCCTCAAGGGCCGAAACCAGAGAAGGTAGTAATGTTGGAAGCTGTGGTCTGGTGCCAAGTCGACGTTCTAGCTCGTCCCAAAGGTGTTCCTTTGGGTTCAGGACGGGACTCCCCAGGCCAATCCGTTCTCATGACTGTCGATTTGTGACAGGGTGCACTGTTATGCTGATACAGTTACCGTCTCCGAAATATTCCTCTACCATACGCATTACATAACGTTGTAAAACGGGTTCACATCGTTCCTCATTTAGCGTTTTATTAAGTGCAACAGGGGGACCATACCCTTACCACGAAACAAACCCTATACCATACCACCACCTCCTCCGTACCTGACCGCAGCTCGTGGCCTCGCGGTCGCGTTCTCGCTTACCGAGTAGGGGGTCCCGGGTTCGATTCTCTGAGGGGTCAGGGATTTTTATCTGCCTCAAGATGACTGGGTGTTTGTGTTGCCTCATCATTTTATCATCATTCATAAAAGTGGCGATATTGGACTGAGCAGAGGTTGGGGGAATTTGTACGGGCGCTGATAACCGTGCAGTTGAGCGCTCCACAAACCAAACAACAACAACATCATCATCATCATCATCATCATCATCATCATCATCATCATCATCATCCCCCCCCCAGGGGGTCCACAACTCTTTTGTGGATACGTGCGTTGCGAGCACGGGACCCCGAGCTAATGTGGCCTCCCTTCCTTTCCGGGCTGCATACCTTCCCTTTCCGCATCCTTCCCCATCCCTCTCTTCGCCCCTCCTCCCCTCACTTCTGGCTCTTTCCTTCCCTTTCTCCCCATCTAGGAGTATGGTTTGTGCCTACGTCCGGAGACGGACGCTCGTAAATGTACTGCATTCCTCGCCTTCCTTGCTTTTATGTCTTCTTCCTTCCTTTGTCCTTCTCTTTTCCTTACCTCTTCTCTTTACCCTTTTCTCCGCTGCGGCGTTTGAGACCTCTCTTCTTTCCTTTCCCTTTCTCTTTCTTCCTCCCTGTGCGTGTCTGAAGGCCGACCCACGCCTTTTGTGCGTAGCCGGTGACGGGGTAACGCGTAATTCCCCACCCCGGGTAGACAGGTAGGACACGTACGTACCCCCTGGTAACGGCCAGGCCCAGGGAGGGGTGATTACCCGAGCTGATACCTTCCGAAAGTGCCGATTGGTCCCTCCATCCGTTTTTCGGGAGGTGTGACCTGAGGTGTGAACAATCACCTAAGGCGGGAGTGCCCTCAGAGAGGGCCCCCACAAGGGAGGAGCGCGCCATCGGAGACGCCGGTAATCATGGGGGATTCTTCCGCAATGGTTTCCTCACCTTCCACTATGTCTGCTCACAAACGTAAGTATACTGAGTCTCAGCCACAGACGATTCTTCCATCGTTGCCACAGTTCCTTGTTGTTTCTCGGTCTGACGAAGGTCACGACTTCTCCACGGTCAACCCTTTCATTATTCAGAAAGGTGTCGACGCAATTGCAGGTCCTGTAAAGTCTTGTTCCAGATTACGGAATGGCACCCTGTTGTTAGAAACACACAGTGCCCTCCAGGCACAAAAATTGCTGCGTACTTCTCTGCTCCACACCTTCCCTGTCCGGGTGGAACCGCACCGTACCTTAAATTCCTCACGTGGAGTCGTTTATACACGCTCCCTCGATGGATTGTCTGACGAAGAAATTCAGCACTACCTGTCTGACCAGGGCGTAACGGCTGTTCATAGAGTTATGAAACGGGTTGACACGAACATCATTCCAACCCGCACTGTCTTCTTGACGTTTGACAAAGTTCAACTCCCATCGAAAATCAAAGCAGGCTATGAGATAATTTCCGTTCGCCCTTATGTCCCAAACCCTACGTGTTGCTATTGATGTCAGCGGTTCAATCACACCAGCCAGTCCTGTTCCAATCTGGCCAAATGTGTTACGTGTGGCAAGGATGCCCATGAGGGTACTTGTCCACCTCCATCCCCTCGCTGCATCAACTGTATGGGTGACCACCCTGCTTCCTCTCGAGATTGCCCCCTTTTTAAGGACGAAAAGCTCATCCAGGAAATAAGAGTGAAGGAAAAGGTGTCGACCTTTGCTGCTCGAAAATTATTCGCCAGTCGACAGCCCACCGTGCCTCAGACAGGAAAATACAGCACTGTCCTTGCTTCTCCTCGGCCAACAAAGGAGGCGGCCACGCAGACTTGCGACCTCACCTTTAGTACCACGGTCGTCAGATCGGCCAGCGCAAAGATCGCCCGTTCCACCTCACCACTTTCGCCTGCCCACTCTATGGCTCACCCTTCGTCGGGTTCTGCTAAATCTCGAGCCCGAAAGTCCGACGCCAAGTCTTCGAAAAAAGAGCATACTCGTGAAGAGTTTTTACGTACCGCAACTTCACAACCATCGGTTCCTCCTTCATCTAAACATCATACTTCCAAGAAGGCTACAAAGAAACCCAGTTCCTCTCCTTCTCCGCCAAGGCGTGTCCCATCTACAACACCACCTGGCGGAAATCGCCCTCGGCCGTCTTCTGTGTCACCGAGGCGCACTGCTGGTGGCCGGTCAACCGGCCGATCGCTGGTGGCAGGGGCTGCTCCTGACCAACCTATGGATCAGGATCTTCTGCCTTCGGCTGAATGCCATTCCATGCTGTCGGTCGCAAGCTCTGAGCAGTCGTTGAGTTGACAGCACCCGTGATCACATTCCTCCATTTTCTGTTCACCCTATGTCCATTATCCACTGGAATATCCGCGGCATTCGAGCCAATCGGGATGAATTGTCGGTCCTCTTACGATCCTACTCGCCGGTCATCTTCTGTCTTCAGGAAACAAAGCTGTGTCCCCATGACCGCTTTGTTCTCCCTCATTTTCAGTCCGTCCGATGTGACCTCCCCTCTGTTGAAGGCACTCCAGCCCATGGAGGACTCATAATTCTTCTCCATGATACTCTCCATTATCACCCAATCCCCTTAAACAGTTCCTTCCAAGCTGTCGCCGTCCGTCTTTCCCTTTCTGGATACACGTTCTCTCTTTGTACTGTATACATTCCATCATCCACACCAATGGCACGAGCTGATCTCCTTCATCTTCTTGGTCAGCTTCCACCCCCCTATTTGCTGGTTGGGGACTTCAATGCCCACCACCCGCTTTGGGGATCTTCACATCCTTGTCCACGTGGCTCTCTACTGCTAGACGTCTTTCACCAAGCGGATCTAGTTTGCCTCAACACTGGGGTCCCCACATTTTTGTCCGCCTCCACGACAAATTTATCTCATTTGGACCTTGCGGTCGGTACTGTTCCGCTAGCTCGGCGCTTCGAATGGTTCGCCCTTGATGATACACACTCGAGTGACCACTTTCCATGTGTCCTTAGATTGCAGCCTCCACTGCCATATATGCGCTCGCGACGCTGGAAATTTGCCCAAGCCGATTGGACACTTTTTTCGTCTCTAGCGACATTCGATGACCGTCGCTTTCCCAGCGTCGACGATGAGGTCACACATATTACCGACGTTATTCTTACAGCTGCGGAACGTTCAATACCACGCACCTCCCAATTACCCCGGCGCCCCCCAGTTCCTTGGTGGAACGAGGCATGCCGTGACGCAATACGTGAGCGGCGACGTGCTCTTCGCATTTTCCGTCACCATCCTACTTTGGCCAACTGTATCCGCTATAAGCAGCTCCGTGCGCGATGCCGTCGCGTCATCCGCGATAGCAAGAAGGCAAGCTGGAAATTCTTTATTAGCTCATTTAACACCTTCACTCCCTCCTCGGAAGTTTGGAGTCGGCTCCGACGGTTCTCGGGCGCGCCTAGTTTCTCCCCGGTCTCTGGGCTCACTGTCGCGCATGATACCTTAGTGGACCCCGTCGCAATTTCTAACTCGTTGGGTCAGCACTTTGCTGAGATTTCGAGCTCTTCAAATTACCCGCCAGCGTTTCTCCCGACATCTTGCTTTCTTCTCTCAAAATCACGAAAGCTACAATACTGTTTTCTCCATGCGGGAACTCCAACATGCCCTCTCTTCTTCTCGCTCCTCCGCCCCAGGCCCGGATGGTATCCATGTCCAAATGTTGCTGCATTTATCAACCCATAGTCTGCGTTACCTCCTTCGCCTTTATAATCGAATTTGGACCGACAGTACCTTTCCCAGACGGTGGCGGGAAGCTGTTGTCGTTCCCGTTCCGAAACCTGGAAAGGACAAACATCTCCCCTCTAGCTACCGCCCCATTTCTCTCACGAGTAGTGTCTGTAAGGTTTTGGAGCGTATGGTGAATTACCGTTTAGCTTGGTGGCTGGAATCCCGCACTCTTTTAACACTAGCCCAATGCGGATTTCGGAAGCATCGTTCTGCAGTTGACCATCTTGTTGCTCCCTCCACTTATATCATGAACAATTTTCTCCGGAAACGCCAAACGGTAGCAATATTTTTTGATCTGGAGAGAGCATACGATACCTGTTGGAGGACAGGCATCCTCCGCACACTGTTCTCTTGGGGCTTTCGAGGCCGGCTGCCCCTTTTTCTTCGCGAATTTATGGCAGAGCGCACTTTTAGGGTGCGGGTGAACACTACTCTCTCCCGTACTTTCTCCCAAGAAAACGGGGTACCCCAGGGATCCGTGCTGAGTGTTGTACTGTTTGCCATCGCCATCAATCCAATTATGGATTGTCTCCTTCCTGATGTCTCGGGCTCCCTCTTTGTGGACGATTTTGCGATCTACTACAGCTCTCAACGGACCAGCCTTCTTGAACGGCGTCTTCAAGGATGTCTCGATCGCCTCCACTCGTGGAGCATCGAAACCGGCTTCCGTTTCTCACCCAGTAAGACAGTTTGTGTCAATTTTTGGCGACGTAAGGAGTTTCTTCCGCCCTCCTTACATCTAGGTCCTGTCAACCTTCCGTTTTCAGACGTCGCTAAATTCTTGGGTCTTATGTTTGACAGAAAACTGTGCTGGTCCTCCCTCGTTTCCTATCTTTCGGCTCGCTGTCTGCGATCGCTTAACATCCTCCGTGTCCTGAATGGTACCTCCTGGGGAGCGGACCGAGTGGTCCTTCTCCGCCTCTATCGCGCCTTAGTGCGCTCGAAATTGGATTATGGAAGCATAGTCTACTCCTCTGCTCGGCCGTCTATTCTTCGGCGTCTCGACTCTATCCACCACCGTGGATTACGTTTAGTGTCTGGAGCTTTTTACACTAGCCCTGTGGAAAGCCTTTATGCTGAGACTGCTGAACCTCCGCTGTCCAATCGGCGAGCAGTCCTCCTGAGTCGTTATGCTAGCCATCTGTCTTCCATGCCTGCTAATCCAGCCCATGACCTTTTCTTCGACGCCTCCCTTGATGTAGGGTATGCAGGCCGCTCCTCCTCCCTACTACCCCCGGGAGTCCGCCTCCGTCAACTGCTCCATTCTCTTTCCTTCCGCTTTCCTAAAACCTTCTTGACAACTTGGGGTACAGCACCGCCTTGGCTCCGTCCCCGGATCTGCCTGCTCCGTGACCTTTTTCAATTTCCCAAGGATGGTACCCCTACACTTGTTTATCGTCGGGCATTTGCTGCTCTATGTGCACAAATGACGGACGCCACATTTATTTACACCGACGGCTCGAAAACATCGTTAGGTGTAGGGAGTGCCTATATTGTTGGCGACACCCCAAACCGCTTTCGGCTTCCCGACCAGTGTTCGGTTTATACTGCGGAGCTTTACGCTGTTCTCCAGGCTGTCCACTACATCCGCCGCCATCAGCGGATACAGTACGTTATCTGCTCAGATTCTCTCAGCTCTCTCCTCAGTCTCCAAGCTCTTTACCCTGTGCACCCTCTGGTCCACCGGATTCAGGACTGTCTGCGCTTGCTCCACCTGGGGGGCGTCTCGGTGGCGTTCCTCTGGCTCCCGGGACACGCTGGTATCTGTGGGAATGAGGCGGCCGATATAGCGGCCAAGGCTGCAGTCTCTCTTCCTCGGCCAGCTATTCAGTCGCTTCCCTTCACCGATCTACGGAGCGGTTTATGTCGCAAAGTTGCTCATTTATGGCATGCGCATTGGTCGGCACTTCCCCGTAATAAATTGCGGGAAGTGAAAGCCCTTCCTTGCGCTTGGACCTCTTCCTCCCGAACGCGTCGTCGGGAGGAGGTAATTTTAGCTAGACTCCGGATAGGGCACTGTCTTTTTAGCCATAGACATCTTTTAAGCGGCGATCCTCCCCCACTCTGTCCCCACTGCTCTCAGCTGTGGACGGTAAGACACCTTTTAATTGAATGCCCCTATTTTAATCCGTTACGCTCCCGTCTACAGCTATCGCCTGATCTATCGTCGATTTTAGCAGATGACACGCGCTCAGCCGACCGCGTTCTCCAGTTTATTAGTGACAGTGAAATGACGTCAGTCATTTGAAGCTTTTTTTGGGGACAACCACCCCCTTTCTGTAGTGGATTTTTAAGCATTCCTTCTATTTTTAGTTTCTCCAATTTTATGACTTTGTTCCCATTGCTGCTGGTTTTCAATTTCGGTGTTTTACTGTATTAAGTCACGGGCTGGGCGCTAATGACCATAGAAGTTTTGCGCCCTAAAACAAAAAAAAAAAAAAAAAAAAAAAAAAAAAACAAATCATCATCATCCGTCCTTCAATGATGGCATTACACATTATAGCATGTAACGCGCCCCAGAGATTCGCCACACCTAAGCCTTTCCATCACATAGCCACAAGGTATCGTGATGTTCATCACTCCAACTCGCTCATTGCAGTCGGTCAGTAACCAGTGATGTTGCACAGTAAACCACCTCAAGCATCGCTTAGCACTGACTACACAATCATATGCCTTGTTAGGGCTACTCGATCACCGCGTCCGTTTCTTTTTGGCTGCCTACGAATGCTACCTTGCTGGACTGCTGGCACTACTCCGGGACTCGCGAATGATTCCTTCAGCTGACTTCATGCGATTTTCTGCAGCCACCCACCACAATGTTCGTTGGTCCCTGTCCGTCAATAAGCGAGGTCCGTTTGTCCTGTTTTAGCTGTGATTATTCCTTCGCGTTTCCATTTCACAATCACTTCAGCAGAAATCTGTTTTGCAGTATTAGAAGGGTTGAACTGTCCCTGATAGATTTGTTAGGCGACACGCAATGACTGAGCTCTCCTGCCTACCTCTACTGGCAACACAACAGTGCCCGCTTCCTTTTATACTGGCAGGAATGCATCTGATGGCAGCAGTCGACAATTCTGCATTACACTGGGATGTCGCTTAACGTCACACCAGTTACACCAGTTGCCTCACCTTTCAGTCGATTTTTCTATAGATTAACAACACTGAGTCATCAATAGTTTCAGTTTTTTCTAGAGAACAACGTAGGGGATACGAGGAAACTACACTGTCAATAGTAACCTCTGAAAACAGCTTACGTTTTCGCATTACCGCTAGATTAAAAAAATAGATACGCAAAGTTGCTGAAGAATTTGTACCACTGGCTTTAATTTGAACATTGGTCATACTGTTAAATCTATTTGATATTTCTAATTCTTCAAGTAGGTCAAACTTCTTTCTTTCCTTCCTTTTCTATGTGCTCCGTATCTAAATTCTCTTCAGTACGTATAGCGGGTTACCTGTCTCATAAACGTGTTTTGATGCAACAGATTAAAGTTAAAAAAGAGTTCAAATGTGTGTGAATTCCTAAGGGGCCAAATTGCTGAGGTCACACTCCCTAGACTTACACACTACTTAAACTAACTTACGCTAAGAACAACACACACACACACACACACACACACCCATGCCCAAGGGAGGACTCGAATCTCCAGCGGGAGGGACCACGCAATCCGTGATATGGCGGCTCAAACAGCGCGGCCACTCCGCGCGGCGACAAAAAATGGCTCTGAACACTATGGGACTCAACAACTGAGGTCATCAGTCCCCTAGAACTTAGAACTACTTAAACCTAACTAACCTTAGAATATCACACACATACATGCCCGAGGCAGGATTTGAACCTGCGACCGTAGTGGTGGCGCGGTTCCAGACTGAAGCGCCTAGAACCGCTCGGCCACACTGGCTGGTTCGCGGCGACACATTAATCATAATTGCCTAATCTGAAAGTCAGTGTGCTCATTATACCTTGTCGAGAACGTTCTTCCTGGTTGCCCTATATACCTCGCGTCGTATGATGCACACTGTATTCTAAATACTCCGGTTTTTGTAGTTTAATTTTCCAATTCCCGACTTAATGCATTACACTATATCTACGTTTTTCGCTTGAAATGTGGGTTTAGGGTTCCTTGGTTTCAATTTATTGGCCAATCTTTTCCAGAACATGGCATGGTAACGATCTTGATTTTTATTCTTAGTTAGTTCCTCTTTTCGCTTGCTCTTCCGGCGATTCACCGTACTTGCGGCTATTGGGACGCTCTGAGCTCTAAACCTATAAAAGCAGCTTGGCTCCCAAAACGTTTGTCTGTAGTCAACATTACTTATAATTGTATGTTTTATGCCAAATAATTATAATTTTTACTGGAATTATTTATCTTTTCCAGATTATAATGCTCTTAATTAATTTAGATCTTTTTTGCTTTCAAATACGGTAAGCACCCACCCAATGATCCAGGTGACCAGCCATTGATACAGGTAAAGATCACACGGTTTGCGAATTATCTGTACTTATCGCCAATTAAAAAACACTAAGCTTGCAGTATTCTGTTGTAATTAGAGCCTTTGTTACATTAGTGAGGGAGGTGTTACCGCCACTCGTTTGACGGTTGTTGTGAAACAAGATTCTGCTTGTGAAGACGGAGATGACGACTACACTCGCGAGTGGCTAAATAGCGATGCCTATGAGATAGGATTTGAGCAGCCAAGTGATGCAGATCAACGAACATATCATGTTCGGTAGAGCAAGAGAGCGAAAGCGAAGGAATCCGTTATCACGCACGCCGAGGTACTCATTTTTGTTAATCTGTTATTCGTGAATGTATGACAAAATTCGTTTGACTATACCGATGCTTTGAGTCTCCGAAGACGAAAAACGGAGAGGAAAAAAATGGGCCATTATTTCCTGAGAGTGGGCTGAAAGCAAGAGCTGCGAAATATGGTATGTTTTAAATCTAATTTTGAACATATGCTTCTAGCGAGTAATGCATAAGTAATATAGAGGACTTTCAAAGTGACGTGCAGTAGGTTTTGCAAATAACGTGAAGCAAACACACGTGTTTGTTGGTTATTTACGCAGTCTTCAGTCCTCATGAACCAGGATAAATGTTAGCTTGCTGTAATCCCAAACAACATACTCTTTTTTTTTTTTTTTACAAACTGGATTGGACATCGATATGGGTCCGTATTTACTCTCTGGCAACGGACCCCCTGGGAATAGACAGATGTAGAAAAGCCACAGTAAATGAGTAATAAATCTTTATTTAATAATATTACACAGCTGTCATTTCTTCACCAGGTCCTGACAAAGTGATATTGCATTATGAGTCAAATATAGACATATCAAGGCCATTGTTTCTTCATCTGACGACCACTGAGCCGGCCAGAGTGGCCGAGCGGTTCTAGGCGCTACAGTCTGGAAACGCGCAACCGCTACGGTCGCAGGTTCGAATCCTGCCTCGGGCATGGATATGTGTGATGTTCTTAGGTTAGTTAGGTTTAAGTAGTTCTGAGTTCTAGGGGACTGATGACCTCAGAAGTTAAGTCCCATAGTGCTCGGAGCCATTTGACGACCACTGACTTTCTCTCTTTCTGTTCCACATGAAGCGTTTCCGTTAACGGGACATCATCTAAATCAGCAAGACAAACGCTAACTGCACTTGAGGTATTCGGATAATAATGACAGATGGCTCAGAAATATCTTCGGGTATGGGTTCTTCTCTTGTCACTACGAAATCCTCAATTATATCTTGGAGATTTGATGCGTTAAAATCCACAAGACAGCAGTGGCAGTGACTTCAAATTCCTCAAACAACGGTGTGGCGTCTTCTGAGATGACGCCTGCATATGAAGCTTTACAAGTATCCTTACAAGTTGTAATTACTGCAGCAGCTGCGCCCCGGTGACCACAACAGAAGGTACGAATTTTGCATTTCAGTTCTCCAAAATAAGGCAGCGCACACTGTTTCCCCATTTCACTTTCATCTTGAGTTGCCTCATTATGTTAGCAACCATCGCAGAACATTGGATTGAAAGGGGCGGGCAATAAAATCGTTCAAATGGTTCTGAGCACTATGTGACTTAACATCTGAGGTCATCAGTCCCCTAGAACTTAGAAATACTTAAACCTAACTAACCTAAGGACATTACACACATCCACGCCCGAGGCAGAATTCGAACCTGCGACCGTAGCAGTCGCGCGGTTCCGGACTGAAGAGCCTAGAACCGCTCGGCGACCGCTGCCGGCACAACGGACAAAAAGGTGTTGTTCACTGCTTTTGGCGTGCCAGGTCACCACACTTCAGACCTTGCGATTATTTTCTACTGGGGGCACATAAAAGACCAAGTCTTTGTTCCACTTATGGTAGCTACTCTTCAAGAGCTGAGAAATTGATTATTGTTATGTATTGGTTATTATCTTGAGAAGTTTCTGTCAGCTTGAACGTGAATTATATCCTGCTCTTTTTAAACATCCTCTGATGTTAAAGTGATTCATTGTTTAATTGACGTGAAGTAATTCCTTCGTTACACTTGTAATTGTGTGTGTGTGTGGGGGGGGAGTTGCTATCATTGAATACAGAACAACTTTTTCGCATTTACTAAGCGCTACCGTTCAATTTGAAGTTGTGTTATCAGAAACAGTCTCAAAAGCTTGTAAGAGTGTTGCAGGGTAGGGTGAGCTGAGAAATAATTATTAAGAAAAAAAATTCGATACGTTGCGTTGTTTCAGAGTTAATTAGATTTGAAGGTAGCCAATCAGACAAATTCAAGCGACCCGATAAAGACGCATTTGCCAAACGTTTTCTTCTTTTGATTTCTAAAAGTGAACAAGAGAGTGGTACAAAAATTGGAGGCTAACAATCCAATGGACTAGGGAATCGGCAGGTCCACTTTTCCGTATCGCGGTCGCTGTACTGATGGAGAAGTCATTGAAGTGTTTATGAAATATCTGGTGTATCCACGTTACTGGGGTGTCCTCTTTATGTCAGTTCACTAAAACACACTCTTCATTTTCAGCGCGGACATTAATGTATGTTTACTTATAAACATATTTTTTGATCGAATGAAATGAATTTGAAATGATCTACAATGGCTGAGTCGCATACTTAGAGAGCCGGCTTCATTTATCCATTTGATTTAGCCTTTTCATAGGGTCCCTGTATCTCTTTAAGTGCATATCCTGAAAGTTTCTAAGGATGCGATCAGTGGTTTCCACCACACTAGACGAAACTGAGGCAGTGCTCCACTTTCATCGATGTCACTGTTAACGGAATATGATACCTCACAGAAAAAATACACAAAAAACATGGTATTTTCTGAAAATTTGCACGTTCGTTTTAATACGATACTTAAAACTTTTCTTAGTAGAGAACTGCCTAAGGAATCTTTTTGTTGCTTTTGAATGACTATTACGCTACTTTGTCTATTTCGTAATGACTGACCTCTGACTTCGAGATGCTTTCTGATTACAACGCATGACGAACATCGGTCCGTTGAATCTAACCATAAGACGAATTTCAACAATCTACGTCCGGCATTATTACGACAAAAAGATTAAGGGAAAGCAACGATAACTCCTCAGGAAAAACAAAAAGAAGAAAGTTCAATGTTTAACGTCCTGTCGGCATCGAGGTCAATAGAGACGACACACAAGTTCGGAATGTTTCAAGGGTAGGGAATGGAATGGGCAGTGCTGTCTTAAATGAACCATCACCGGATTTACCTGGAGAGAATTGTGGAAATCACGGAAAACTTAAATCTGGATGCCCGGACTCGTATTTGAAACGTCGTCCTCCCGGATGCGAGTACAGTGTGCTAACCACAGCGCCACCTCGCTGGGTCTCAGAAAACAGAGTTATAGCTTTTAACTTGTGCAGTCGAGACATTTTACGAAAATTCCATCTTTCACCCCATTTTCAGTCACAATGCAATATTCACACATAAAAAGATTTCAGGGGTTCCAGAGAGGTGCGAGAAACCGATGTTCGTGATAGGATTGAGCGCTTGAAGCCAGGGTTCAATCATTATGAAACGAAAAGTAGTTTATCGGACAGTCTACGCGTATATGCAAGGTATTCAGGTGCCCCCTACCTCTGTATTTTTATGCAATCCGCAATGTTATATGTGGACTTTTTATAAAACACGCACGATATTTTCATTTTCTGTCACTCGCTACGCGCAAACTATTAGTCCGATGGAAAATTTAAGTAGTTAAATTTTGTACTGAGAGAAGTTTTCGCTAGAGGCCGTAATTTTCGAGTTATTCAGGAAAAACTCCCACACTCAGCAACCAAAGATCAGAATTCTGGTATATCGTTCATGGCACTCCCTCCTATCAGTGTACAAAAATTTTCCACTGCACGAATTATTATTATTATTTTTTTGTCTTCACCAGTTGGGATTGTTAAGCCAGCGACTTAGTCGAGCATCTACAGATTGTAGAACTGAAGTGTGTGTAAATTTTCGATAACAGTTTTCAGAATTTTAACTTAAAATTAACAATTACATCGTTGTATTCATCCGGCATTCTGTCTACGGAACTACTGTGCTTGTAAGGGTTAAGTTTCGATCGAATTGTCAACGTAATTAGTTTTAGTGCAACATTTACGAAAGTCTTTTTCTTTCATTACCGTCAGGGGCACGTTGACATTAATACTGTTAACGAAATAGCCGACTAATCCGGTGGCATAATAATAGTCAATATAGACCAAACAGATTAAGTATCGGAAGTAGTTCATGCAGTTCGGAAATTTTTGTACTGTGGTAGGAGGGAGTGCCACGAAGAACATACTGCAAATTGTGACTGGTGAGAGATGAGTGTGGGGTGGAGGTGCTTTGAAGGTAGCTTCTGTACGTTTTTCTTGAGGAACTATAAAACCGTTGCCATAAACGAAAACGTTTTCCACTACAAAATTTGTCAACATTAAATGTCCTACAAAAAGGTCCTGTTTATTTTTTCTGTAGGACTGACAGTTTGCGCGTAGCGAGCGAGAGAATATAAAAATTTCACCCTTGTTTTATGACCGCCAGCATTAACATTGTGCGTTGCATAAACCGACAGTGGAAGAGGCAGGTGAATCACTCTGGATACTGTTCATAGTCTCCAGCGGACACAATATTTCGGCGAGCCGACATGCGATTATCAGATGCGCTGGCCTTCTGGGACCACAAGGCCGGTTTCCATCCCCATCTCCCTCGGGACGCTCCGCAAACGATCTGAAGCCGAAAGCGGGAGTCGATGGCTGACGAGCCGATCGTCTCGGCATCTGTAGCAGTCAACCGAAGGCTGTGGGAGCCTCGATGTAGGCGCTCCATCCGCCATAGCCGCTAGATCTTTGTGGTTGCTGAATGTCTCCTCCTTAATTAGACCTGTTGCAACTACAGCCGCAGTCGCAGTTTATGAGATCGTACCCAGTGCTTATTTAAATCGCCTCTCTAACGACGCTGTCCCAAGATTTCGACGTCATACTAAGATCTCGGTGCGTTCGTATTCCATCGTATGAGCGTCGGATAAACAGTGCTCTGTGACCGACGACTTGTTAGGATACATTAATTAGTGTGCCACTGGTGTTCTCGGCAACAATCTTGAATGAAATGTAGCTATACGGTTGCGAAGGCCTTTTCAAGTCTCAAACAACTATGACAGGCCTATATGTAGGCAGACTGAAGCGACGAATGAAGGACGGGATTCGAGCTCACTAGGCAAATGCGCAAACAAGTACGCCACCATGGCGCAGTGGTTTTGCACAAATACACGAACTACCCTAGCACGCCTACCTCCCCAATCCAAATTTGCATTCATTCATCAGCCCACTTGGTATATAGTTTCATTTGATTCATCATTGGGTTTCAGGCACGATCCCCTGTTTCGTTCGATGCTGTGGTGCTGTTCCGATACAGTTGGTGAGGTTGTGCAATGTTTTTCGAGTTTAGGGGGAATACCAAAGGGCTATTGGCGTGAATGGCAATCGGAATTTGGGACGGAGGCGTGCTAGGGTAGTCCGTGCAGTCGTGCAAAGCCACTGTGCCAGCGTGGCGTAGTGGTTTGCGGATCTGCCTAGTGAATAGCTCACCCGGCTTCCAATCCGGGGCTTAAAAATTTTCTTTCGTCGCTTACGTATGCACGTAAACAATCTTCAACGACGCGCTCTGTTTGTCCAGAATACGTTTTATTCACGCAGACATCGAGTCTCTTCCGCTGATCGAGGTGATCTTTGATGCTGCCGCAAACGTCCCATCGGTTCCTGATGCGTGCCTATGGATCCGGAAAGCGTATCGAGCGATCCGAGAGGGGAAAAGGATATTATTCGGCCTTGCGTCTCAAGGACAGTTAGTCAGCGCACTTGACAATAGTGACATACACTGAAGAGCCCAAGAAACTGGTACGCCTGCCTAATATCGTGTTGGACCCCCGTGAGCACGCAGAAATGCTGCAACACGACGTGGCATGGACTCGACTAATGTCTGAAGTAATGTCGGATGGAACTGACACCATAATTCCTGCGGGGCTGTCCATAAATCCGTAAGAGTACGAGGGGTTGAAGATCTCTTCTGAACAGCATGTTGCAAAGTATCGCAGATTTGCTCAATAATTTTGTCTGGAAAGTGTGGTGGTCAGCGGAAGTGTTTAAACTCACAAGAGTGTTCCTCGAGCCACTCTGCAGGAATTCTGGGCGTATGGCGTGTCGGGTTGTCCTACTGGAATTGCCCAAGTCCGTCGGAATGCACAATGGACATGAATGGATGCAGATGATCAGACAGGATGCTTACGTACGTGTCAGCTGTCAGAGTCGTATCTATACATATCAGCGGTCCCATATCACTCCAATTGCACACGCCCCACACTATTACAGAGCTTCCACTAGCTTAGACAGGCCCCTGCTGACATGTGGGATTCATAAGGTTTCCTTCATACCCGTGCACGTCCGTCCGCTCGATACAATTTGAAACGAGACTCGACCGACCAGGCAACATCTTACAGTCATCAACAGTTCATTGTCGGTGTTGTCGAGCCCAGGCGAGGCGCAAAGCTTTGCGTCGTGCAGTCATTGACGGTACACTAGTGGACCTTGGGCTCCGAAAGCCAATATCGATGATGTTTCATTGAATGGTTCGCACGCTGAGACTTGCTGATGGCCCAGCATTGAAATCTGTAGCAGCAATTTGCGGAAGGGCTGCACTTCTGTAACGTTGAACGATTCTCTTCAGTCCCGTTCCTGCAGGATCATTTTCCGGCCGCAGCGATGTCGGAGATTTGATGTTTTACCGGATTCCTCATATTCACGGTACAGTCGTAAAATTGTCGTTTCGGAAAAACCCCACTTCGTCGCCACCTCGGAGTTGCTGTGTCCTATGGCTCGTCCGTCGACTGTAACACCACGTTCAAACTTACTTAAATCTTTATAACCTGCCATTGTAGCAGCAGTAACCGATCTAATAACTGCGCTGGACACTAATAATCTCATATAGGCGTTGCCGACGGCAGCGCCGTTTCCTGGTTGTTTATATATATCTCTGTATTTGAATACGCGTGCCTACACCAGTTTCTTTGGTTCTTCAGTGTATAGGTCACCGAAATATTTTGCCCGATGGGCACTATGAACCGGCAATAGAATCGTGTACCATTTGATCTACTTAAACACCGGTAAAAATTGAAAAATCAATCTGAGAACAGTTGGTTAGTAACTTCGTCCGCTTACCGATATTAATACTGGAACCGTTAACGGCTTTTTAATCATAACAAAATATCACGGAAACATCAAATAAATGAGTCTCTTAATTGTTGCAAATTCGTAAATGAGTCGAACAGCTAAGCGCAGTAATGGGACACAAATTTCATAGGTTGGCTGTTGACTCGGGCGGCTGCTGGCCCTCGGATCTGCGAGAGGAGGAGAGAGGCGTGACGCACCAGTCGAGCACGTCCTTGTGGTCAAGCAGGCAGCGCAGGAAGCGCGCCGCGAACTGCGCCTGGTCGTGCGCCGAGCGGAAGCTGCGCGGCGGGAACACCATGCCGGGGTTCGAGTTGACCGGCAGCGGCAGCGGGTTGCCCAGGTACATGTCGGCCAGCCACCAGTCGTACGCCTGCAACACACAGTAACAACACTGCTTACTGCCGAGGTCAGACAGAGCATTAGAATGAATGTATGTTATCAGCCGTGCAGTATTTTTCCGTGTGATTGGTCCTGTCAACAAGTACAGTTGAGTAGCTTCGGCACATATGCAGCGAGTATCCTGTTGACTGTACGACTTTCAGAGATGGTGAAGAAACAGTAATGTATGATTTTGAGGCACGGAGCACTGGTTCCAAACCGACCTAGCCGAATGTTATAAGTGAAAATCGTTGTGATACCTCTGATAGTGGAATACATGTATCGGTACTGTTGCTGCTAAGGTTGTAGGGTAGGCAATCCCAGTGACCATTTAGGTGACGAGCTAGGGATAACAACTCAACTAATCTAATGTGGAGGGCGCACTGGATACTGACTTCAGAAATTCTGGTGTACAACGTTTGTACCGTAGTAGACTGCAGTGTGTGTTTGCAAGTTGAAGTATTGACGTCGATCAACCCCAACCCAATCGAGTTTTACCGGTGATGGAACTCGCAGACATGATTTTCTTGTGTGGGTAAGCAAATGGAATCAATAGAGGGACCAAAAGCCGCATAGAAGACATCCGGCTCACACCATGATTTAAGACTGTTCGAACGATTAAGTGAAACAGAGCTATTGGTACCACAGTACAACGATCGGGGAGGACGAGGAACTTCACGGACTTCCGACGACGCAGTGCTTGCTAGAGTGGGTCAAGAACTTTCATCACAGATTTATCAGTCAGCGTGTTGGCAGGCACAGTCAGTGATTACGGACTAGGCCCTTTTCTTCTTCCTCCCCGATTAAAGGCACCTGTGTACACAGGGTTGATCTGAGTGCCAGGTTCTGTTACGTATGCCACTAGTTATTCGTCAGCAGTTGTAGCGCAACACGATGGGGCCCCACCTCACCTTGGAGTAAATGTAAATGCCGTGTGACTAGGGCCTCCCCTCGGGTAGACAGTTAAAAAAAAATGGCTCCGAGCACTATGGGACTTAACTTCTGAGGTCATCAGTCCCCTAGAACTTAGACCTACTTAAACCTTACTAACCTAAGGACATCACACACATCCATGCCCGAGAAAGGATTCGAAACTGCGACCGTAGCAATCGCGCGGTTCCAGACTGTAACGCCTAGAACCGCTCGGCCCCCCCGGCCGGCGGTAGACAGTTCAACGGGTGCAAGTCTTTCGATTTAACACCACTTCGGCGACTTGCGTGTCGATGGGGATGAAATGATGATGATTAGGTCAACACAACACCCAGTTCCTGGTCGGAGAAAATCTCCGACCCAGCCGGGAATCGAACCCGGGCCCTTAGCATTGACATTCTGTCGCGCTGACCACTCAGCTACCGGGGGCGGACACCTTGGACTGAGGGTTTGTGAACACCTGGATCACACATTTCCTGAAAACTGGATGAGCAGCGGAGGTTCTGTTTCGTGGCCAGTACACTCACTTGATCTCATACTACTTGATTTCTTCGTGTGGGGCCGTGTGAAGAGTCTTGTGTACGAGAGACCTGCCGAAACTGAAGAGGATCTGCTGGCAAGAATTCCGCTGCCTACGACACTGTTAAGAACACACTGAAGATATTAGAACGGATGCGGTAGAAATTTGTGCGACGATGCAGTGTCTGCTTCGACGTAGGGAGACGTCATTTTTAACGACTTGTTGTAGATGTAGCAGCTTGCGACACTTATGCAGGTAAATGGAACTCATTATTACTTTACCATAGACTTAGGTATTTTGGTCTGTCCGACATCGAGCTACGTGCGCTGTTACTGGTCTATCAATAGGAGAAATTAGCTGAGGCCACTATTCAGCAGGAATTCTGTAAGTTTTGATCAGGTTGAGGAAGCCGGGGTCCTTATTCTGAGCGTTGCGCAAAGCTAAGGCGGCACATGACTAGATATCCGCTTACACCTTTCGACTTTGTCCTCCCGGACTTCAGTCCCATACTTCAAATTGATACATTTGTCGTTCTTAATCAGCCCTGAGAGTCTGTAAGAACATCACGGAATCATGCTGTATAACTGCTTAAATCTAATTTAATATTAATTACATACACTGTATTAGCATACATTCACACATGTACAAATACTTATGGCTACTCGCAGCAGTGTAGGATGGTAATGTGTTTATTTACGTCCATACAAGTGATATTTGTAATTGTATGGTTATAAAATTATAAACAGCCGACCAGTTGCAATGGATAAAGAAATTCTTTACCTAGGTTTCGACAAATACAAATTTGTCTTCTTCAGAAGATAGCCTAAGGACAATGAACATCATAGCTTACATTAGAAAAGCATGAAACTTAGAAGCCAAGAAAAAATTTTAACACAAATTAGAGAACTCTTGTATTACAGAAGTATGATAACGACGACTGGTATTTACAATTTTACATTAGTAAGGACTAATGTACCATCGCCGTTTTTACAATTGTCGGCATAGATCCATGAGTCAAAAATAAAATATAGCCCCAGAATTAGCGTTTGTCACGTAAATATAAAATAGCTCATGGATCTTGCAGAGCTCACAACCAGCTGAGTGTAATCGGCAAGAGGAGTTACTCTGAAAACAGGGCAGGTGGCGCTCGTGCCAAGAAACATGTGCCAATTAGCGTATAAAGACAACGTGTAAATTATCAATAACGTCCTTAGGTAGAGTAACGATAAAAAAGGAATGGAATTAACACTCCCGTTATAACAGTATGGGAGCATTGGTACAAATAATCTAGTTATACATAAAAAAAGGCAGGTGATGCTTACGCCGAGAAACTTATGCCCAGTGGCATATACAGCCAAAATACAAAAAAATATAAGGCCCTCCAAATCCTTGAGCGCCATGCGCTCCGCCTTGCCTTCCGTATCCGCCTTCCTTCCCCCACACGGCTCCTGTATGAACTGATCCCCTTCCCCCACCTCCTCCTGTTCCTCCAACATCTCCGCATCCTTTACATTGTCCGCAGGCTTGATCCCCCCCATCCTCTGGTTTCCTCCTTCCTCTCCACCCCACGCCCATTGCCACGCCTCTATCGCTGTATCCCTCCCTCTCTCCACCTCCACACCCTCCATCTCCTTCATCAGGGCAATTTCCAACGCCTCCCCGCCCCGGATGATGAACTTCGCCGTGACCCTTCCTCTCAACTATAACCTGGCCTTGTTCCCCCCCCCCCTTCCCAGGGCTCCCTTTTTTCCCCTTCCCTCCTTCTCCCAGAGCGAATTTTCCTCCTTCCCCCCCCCCCTCCCCTGAGACCCTGCACCCCATACTTGCCTCTTTCCTTCCCACATCCCTCCCTACCTGGCCCTCTTCAGCGCAACCCCCGCTCATCTCCCCCATCTCTTCCCCTCCCTCCCTTCTTCCAGTCTCCCTCATCTCCTTGCGCCTGGCAGATCCTCTGTTTTGATCATCGTCAGTGTGCCACATCAGTGTTGTGTTTAGTGCTGTTTCTCCTGTGCATCAAGAGGTGTGATTTTAATTGTGTACTGCCTTGAGGTTCGCTGTCAGTGTTTGTTATGTGCTACACCATCCGTCGATACCTTTCATGCTCCAGTCATACTGTGCCTTGTGTTCTTTTAATTGTCGCAGTGTGTGGCTTTTTGTGTGTGCTACTTTTAAACAGTTTTAACAGATTTTTTATCTCCATTTTATGGTCACCCCGTTTTTTGTGTATTGCCTTCCATGATGTTCCCCCTTTTTTATATCTATGTTCACCATATTCTCTCCTTTGTTCTTTTTAAATGTCTTCTATTGTTTGTTCTATGTCTTTCGGCTGAAGAGCAGCGCATATGCTGCTGCCAGCCCGCCCCGATGGGGAATTGAAATACAATAAAGAATATATATATATATATATATATATATATATATATATACAGGGTTATTACAAATGATTGAAGCGATTTCACAGCTCTACAATAACTTTATTATTTGAGATATTTTCAAAATGCTTTGCACACACATACAAAAACTCAAAAAGTTTTTTTAGGTATTCACAAATGTTCGATATGTGCCCCTTTAGTGATTCGGCAGACGTCAAGCCGATAATCAAGTTCCTCCCACACTCGGCGCAGCATGTCCCCATCAATGAGTTCGAAAGCATCGTTGATGCGAGCTCGCAGTTCTGGCACGTTTCTTGGTAGAGGAGGTTTAAATACTGAATCTTTCACATAACCCTACAGAAAGAAATCACATGGGGTTAAGTCGGGAGAGCGTGGAGGCCATGACATGAATTGCTGATCATGATCTCCACCACGACCGATCCATCGGTTTTCCAATCTCCTGTTTAAGAAATGCCGAACCTCATGATGGAAGTGCGGTGGAGCACCATCCTGTTGAAAGGTGAAGTCGGCGCTGTCGGTCTCCAGTTGTGGCATGAGCCAATTTTCCGCGGGCTACGCGTGAAACTTGCCCGCACGCGTTCAACCGTTTCTTCGCTCACTGCAGGCCGACCCGTTGATCCTGAAGTGTCGTTGCACTGTTATGACTGACTGATGTTAGTGCATTTCAAGCACGACATACGCTTTCTCGGCTCCTGTAGCCATTTTGTCTCACTGCGCTCTCGAGCGCTCTGACGGCTGAAACCTGAAGTGCGGCTTCAGCCGAACAAAACTTTATAAGTTTTTCTACGTATCTGTAGTGTGTCGTGACCATATGTCAATGAATGGAGCTGCTGCAGTGAATTTATGAAATCGCTTCAATCATTTGTAATAGCCCTGTATATATATATATATATATATATATATATATATATATATATATATATATTAGTGAAGCCCAAAAACGGTATACATGTCAGAACTTTAAAACTGACAATAATGGCTCTTGTCAAGAAAGAATTACGATCACTGGTACACGATCCTGTTAATACACATACACAGGGAAAACCAAAATTTTTTAGAGCCAGGCAAACTCACACAAGGGCCGATGTAGTAGCAAACATACATCGCGACAAAACCACCATTACATAAGAGGTAGTGAGCTTAAAGCACTGAAGGTGCATCATACCTGCCTGAGAAAATAAACCACTAAGGTTACCAGCATTAATGTTATACCGTAAACAGTACAGGTTTAAAGCCTTCGAAAAATTGTCTACAAGCAAGGTTCAACTGGTCGTTCAGTATATTACCGTCCTTGAGCTCAAGATGTTTGAAAATTTGTAACTCTTCCCACAGATCTAATCTACGCTCTTTGTCTTCTCTGTGTAGGATAACAGTGTCTTCTAAATGTTTTGGCGTATGACTGGCTATCAGGAGGTGTTCAGCAAAAGTAGAATTGTGTATATTCGCTCCTTTTTTACCTAATAGGTGTTCTTTATATCTTGTTTTCACAGCTCTGCCTGTTTGACCAATATAATGTGAAGGATAGTTGTTACAGGTTAGTTTGTAAACCCCTGAATTGGAAAACCAATCGCCGGCGATCTCTACTGAATGTACAAGATTTCTCTTTAAACTGTTATCTGTAGAGAAGGAGACGTTACAGTTACATTTTTTTAATTGAAAGACTTTTATCCTATATGATACATTGCCCAAGAAAGGAATAGATATAAATTTTTTAGCTTCTTTGCTATCAGTGGGGAGGTTGTTGTTCAAAGTCGAACAGTTTTGGGAAGTTTCCTTACTGAACATATAATCAATCATATTCTGATTGTACCCATTATTAACCGCAATCGCATTGATGACATTCAATTATTTTTGTTGATTGGCAGGTGATAAAGGAGTAGTTACCATACGGTGAATGGCAGAATGAAAAAACGCCAGTTTATGAGCTTCTGGATGAGTTGAGTCAGCAGGGATGACATTATCTGAATATGTTTCCTTACGGAAAATGTTGAAATTGAAGGAACTATTCTGTATAGAAATTGTTAAATCAAGAAAGTTAAGTTCACCTTTTTCATTCTGAAGTTCTTTTGTGAAGGAAATTTTTTCATGCAAACCATTGAAAGCATTGAAGAGAAGCTCTAACTCATGATCGGTACCGTCAAAAGCAATGATAATGTCATCAACATAACGTGCATAATAACGGATTTTGTGGCGTAATTCTGAACTTGAATTGAAGAACGTTATTTCCAGAGCGTTGATGAAAACAGCTGCCAAAATACCAGCGAGGGGACTACCCACTGCTAAACCATCTGGTTGTATATACATTTTCCCATTGAAAGTGAAATAATTGTATTTCAAAACGACTTTAAGCAAACTAATCAGTTCTTCAATCTGAATTTCACTTAGTTTTTTATGTTTTAGTAGATTCTTTTTTACAAGGGCTATGGTTACATCGACAGGGAAATTTGTATAAAGACTGACGATGTCAAAGGAAACACGGCAGCGAACTATGGAGAACCGTTAAATTGCGATTAAGCTGCTGCAAACTGCATGTGGCCTAGGACAATCTCTTTATCGCCAATCTTAGGCGAATGGGGAGATATTGTGTCCAGTCCGGGCTGGCATGGCACTCTGCAGGATTTAAATCACACGAAGTACTCGCTGGGTTTCCCATGGTGTAAACGAAACATCTCTGGTCCTTAGTTTGCCAAATTAGCGGCAGGTAGAAGCTCCGAATAAATGTTTGCTATCAGCTGTAGAAACTGAAGCAATGAGAGTGTTTAAGACGTTCCGGAAGTTACTTTGAACTCACATAATTCTAGGAGTAGGTAGCCGATCCTAGTTGAGGAAAGGAGGTGTATCCAGTTGGATCTGAGGGTATATACCGTTTCGACCGCTGTGTCTCGAAAAATTGGTGTTATTATTTTTCGATAGTTTTATGCCACATTAGGGAGCTAGCTTGAAAAGGAGGTGCTACTTGAAGACACGGATTCGGCGAAATTTATTAAAGCAGGAATGAATCGGACTGCTGGGGAAACTAGTGAGTTTAGTTTTGTCGTAACGTTGCTGTCTTCAAGTCTCTGAACTGTTGTAACAAGATTTATTTCTGTGCTGAGATACATTGCAGCCAACATGGAGATTACTGTGATTGTATGTTTCGAGTACGTTCACTGTGAAACCGGATTACTGGATTAGAGTTAAGTTGTTTTTAATCCTGCCTCGAGGGTTACAGCGAAACCGGCGACGACGGTAAAAACATCACTAGTACGCCAGAGTGCTGAGTTGATTCACGTCCACCGATTAGCCGTTCCTTCGCCTGCAGCGGTAGAAGAAGGCATGTTTATATTTTTAAAGCACATAAACGCATAAAAATAGAATTGCGTCTCGTAGCAGAGCCACGTGAGACAGAAAAGCGCGGAGCGTGCTGACCGCGGCACCGACATACATTAACGGTATTGCCCCGTTAAGGGGAGCCGGAGGTGCCTATGCTGCCCATTTTAAAATCATTAAGTTTGAGGAACATTTATGAATAAACTACCAAACAGAAAAGTTTGAATTTTTTTTTACATATAGAGTGGTTTAGTATTGCAGTTATGACAGAGGGATTTTGGAGTCTCTTTTCTAGTTTCCTTCCAATTATTTTTTTTATTAATGACCCAAATTTTTTTACAAATAATTGCTTTATAATTAAATTGAAATGAAACTACTGAACATATTGCCAAATGGCTATGTTACAATGTAAGTTTTACCACTAGGAGTGCTGTATAAAAATTTCATCTCTCTAGCTTGAGTGGATTTTGAGAAAATGTTCCTTATATTCGAAAAATTCTAATTTACGTCAAATGGCTATCAAAGTTTCTCAATACATTCCTGCACTATAGGATGGATTATCAGGGTCTTCTTCTTCATCCTCCAAAAGCTTCCTCTTCTGTCTTCTTTTCTGTCCTGTTGTTCCATCACACTTCATATGCCTTTCTCTTCTTTCTGCTCCTCTTATCCTTTCTCTGTCAATATTTCTTAGTGCTCGTACAGTGTTCACCCCAGCTGTAAATCCTAATGCCTTCAGAACTTCACACTTCACACTGTTCCCTTGGTTGTAGGTTGCTATTGCATCGTAAATGCCAAAGTGCAGTGTTTTTATGCTTACAAACACCCTTTTAGGAATCACTTTCCAAATCAAATTGTTTACGCTCTCATTAGGATTCTGCGTCTTTCCGTGTAGACATTTGTGTAACAATTCTGGCTGTGCTTAGTCATGAAAAATTGGTTTTATTGTTCCCTCCTGATTCTTGTACATACTGCATATTACCCGCTTTACACAAGAAGTATAATACTACCAACAACAGGCGCATCACTGAACTAATTCGAAACGGTAAACAGTAAAGAGACGATGTTCCGCGCTCTTATTCATTGTAGTATCGCAACTTGGTATTAGTGTTAATTTTCTTTACCCTACGTTCTTCCTCTTCTTATATACACGGTTACTAAAACGTGGCATCGTAACCAGAACAAAAGTGTACGGCAATATTAAATGGAGCAAGATGTTCGAAATTCTGAGGAAAATAGGAGTAAGCTGTAAGGAAATACGGGTAATATTTGTCACAGAAAACAATGTTGCCAACCCTTGCACACTCGCTGTATGCGTAACATAAGGCGCTGTATGCGTAACAGGCCGAGAAAATCCCAAGCAGTTCGCCAGGAAGTCACGAGAGGGTGTTAGATGCATTCAGCGGCCGCCCATTTCCTCTGCAGGCGTGGGGGAAAATGGTAATAACTCCACTTCTAGGGCGAGTAGAACAATAATTCAAAGCTTACATTAAAGAGTAATGTTCCAATTAATTTTCGGTAGCAAAAAAAAAATCGTAATTTTTTGGATTCGACCACCTCCGGCTCCCCTTAAATGGGACGGAGGGGATTGTTACAAGCTCAGTATTTGCCGCACTTGTATCAGTCAATGTTTCCAGAGGGTCTGGAGAAACCTACTTTATGGATTACCTCAATAAGACAGTACTCTTTGGTAACATACGAGTATATTTTCCGAAAAGGACAAGGCTAAGAGGAAATAACCACACCGTAGGCCTATAAAAAAGGCGTATCTGATTTGGCCACAGCATAGCCCTACTACGAATAAGTTCGACTTTGATACCTAGAAAGCCATAAAAGTGCATTGGTGGCCATTAAAATTGCAAACTCATCCAGATTACATGCAAGAAACGTCAGACTGACATGGTACGCTTCATATGCAAGTGATTGCCAGCGCAGTGCAAACGAACAAAGCGGGTAGAAGTAACGTCATCCAGAAGCCGCATTTAAATCACAAACTACAACATCGCCGTGAATAAAACGGTGATTCAGAAAGTGCACATATAATTTCTTTTAGTTTAGTCTGTGACCACTTTCTTTTTCTCTTAGAATACCGCGTTCGGTCATCGGTGACCATCTTCAGATCTGTTTTAAAAGATGTTCTAACATAATAAAGCCATAGTCGCATCTTTTTTGTTATTGACAGTACCGCTATAGTTCCATTACAGTAGGATATGTTTTAAAACAGATCTGGAGATCATCAGTCATAAAATCCGATGTTGTTGTTGTGGTCCTCAGTGCTGAGACTGGTTTGATGCAGCTCTCCATGCTACTCTATCCTGTGCAAGCTTCTTCATCTCCCAGTACCTACTGCAACCTACATCCTTCTGAATCTGCTTAGTGTATTCATCTCTTGGTCTCCCCCTACGATTTTTACCCTCCACGCTCCCCTCCAATACTAAATTGGTGATCCCTTGATGCCTCAGAACATGTCCTACCAACCGATCCCTTCTTCTGGTCAAGCTGTGCCACAAACTTCTCTTCTCCCCAATCCTATTCAATACTTCCTCATTAGTTATGTGATCTACCCATCTAATCTTCAGCATTCTTCTGTCTGATACAGTTGTAAAAATTATTTATTTCTAAAAAAGAAATCACAACCCTGTTTTAGGACCTGTGCCCCATCTTCAGGTTCATATTACAATGAAAGTCAAAAAATGAGCATAACTGATGCTATCTTGGTTAAAACATGTTAAAATAGTGCACTCCTGGTACATGGCATGAATAAGGATATCCTCTTCCATCCTAGGCCTGCCACAAAGCCGCTCGCTGAGGAGGACAACACTCCGGGCTTAAGGATGTGCCACACACGGATCCCCAAGAAGGTAGACAGACTGTCTTTTTAAAACAGTGATGCTTACACACCCGTCAGAACTGTACCGAGCACAACCCAAAGTCGTGGAGACGTTTACCGCTGAGTCTGAGGACAAAATATTTTGTGATCATAAACGAAATTTATTCTGTCGCATTTGGGTGCTCTTTGTGAGAAGATCGGGTTATGCCTCGTATGAGAAAGAGACATGCCTACCAGCATGTGTCGTAATTCGGCAGCGACAGGATCTTGTCCCAGCGAAACTGCAATTTACGGTTCCGCGATATAGCCGCTCGTGTTGGTTTGGACCCTGCGACTGTCGTGCGAATGTGGTACTGATGCATTCAGAAGAGCTATAGTCGATGAATGTAAGATCTCGATGGCTCTACATGAGTAGTATCTGAGAGAAGAGACATACTGTTCCCTCGGCCGTGAAGGACTGTACGTTCTTTCATTCAGGAAATGGTCTTTTTGCAGCAAGACAAACTTCCACACGAACGTGCAACAATGTCTGAAGTTCCACGGACAGATAGCATGGAGAAAAATATGGCAGCAGCAGAATAATTCACATCGACAGTGGGTCGTTGAACAAACACTGGACACAGGAATGGAATCACGTTGGCTTTTAAGACGATATCTTGTTATGCGTATCTCATCACGATGAACATTTCCGTGTGCGAAGTCTGTCGTATTGCATTAATCGTTGTCATAAGGACGGGCTCCGGGCGTGATTCTATGGTGGTGTCATTTGACACAAAACTTCATCACCTCTGGTTCACAAAGCCGGTAATTTAAACAGAAGTTGTTACATTTCTGACTTGTTAAGGTCGGCGGCTGCGCCCTATCTTCGAGGTCTCGGTTCAAATGGCTCTGAGCACTATGCGACTTAACTTCTGGGGTCATCAGCCCCCTAGAACTTAGAACTACTTAAACCTAACTAACGTAAGGACATCACACACATCCATGCCCGAGGCAGGATTCGAACCTGCGACCGTAGCGGTTGCGCGGTTCCAGACTGTAGCGCCCAGAACAGCTCGGCCACTCCGGCCGGCCTTCGAGGTCTCCATGAATTATCTGTAAACAAGACTATCGACCTGGTTCGGCTTTGCATAGGTAGCATAAAGTATCTACGGCCAGAATAGCTGACAGACGTAGCGTGTTTTGTTTTGGGGCTGCGAATGAAATCTAGAGAACAAAGTTAAGTAAGTGAATGTGATAGCTTCCTGTAACTTACGCTATGTAAGCAGCGCACGCCAGAAAAGTTGTCTGGACGCATGAATGTTGTGTGTTCCATAATGAATTGGCGTTTGGAGTGATATGCCATGGCAGTGATGGAAGCACGTCGTATGTAAGTAATTTCAACCAATGTCAATATTGTATGTGTGTTTGTGTGTGTGAGTGACCCAATATCTATCGGAGGATGCTTGAGATGGCACAACTAAAAGAAAAAAGTAAGGAAAACCACGCATTATCTACACGTTTAGCTCGTGTTACAGCACTGTGAGGCTTAGTGATGTGATGAGACTCATTGCCATAATGCTTTGTCGTGGACTCTTTATGGCAGACTTATTTCCCGTGCCACGTAAAGAGTGGTGTCCACATCTAGGTTTGATTCAAGGAAGGTAGAAAAGTGAATCATCTGCTGCGCCGCTGCAAATCTTTCTTTATATAAAAGAAAGGAAGCTGTATCGTGCTGCGTTTTACTCTATGCATACAAAATTGAAAACCACAGGATTTGGACTCGCATGTGTTTTCGCTGTGAAGTAGTCCGAAACGATTGCTATCAATTGGACGTCACAAAGGAAAGGGGAGTTACAGTGTAACGTGGAATCCGAGACACGTTTCGTTTCTGACGAATCTCCGCATCACTGAGATATGACTGCTAGATTAAAACGCAAAATAAAAAGAAGGTGACGGAGGTAGAACTCAGTCGTACAAGCTTGCGGTTTCTAGCCATACGGTCTACCAGTACTAGACCATCACACCAGATGCGATTACGGTTACGCTTTCAAGACACTGCTGCTCTCCCGAGTTACGACAGTTGTCCATTAGGCGGCAGAGGGATCGTTTCCACACCTCAACTTTGATTCATAGTAAATCATACAATGTGTACGAAATACTTACAAATTATGTACAAAAACAGTCGCCGACAATCAGCGTATCTGTTAGAGGGAGGGAGAGGGAGAGAGAGAGAGAGAGAGAGAGAGAGAGAGAGAGAGAGAGAGACAGAGACAGACAGGCAGACAGGCAGCGAGACAGCATGTTGTCCGGGCAGTGGTGACCTATCTCGATACGGGCCGTTTTCGACTGCTGGCATTGATTGATCATCGGTTACCAAGTGCTTGGTGCCCGCCCGGCTAGCCGTGCAGTCTAACCCACAGATTCCGGAACGGGAAGGTGTGCAGGTCCCCGGCACGAATCCACCCGGTGGATTAGTGTCGAAGTCCGGTGTGCCGGCCAGCCTGTGGTTGGTTTTTAAGGCGGTTTTCCATCTGCCTCGGCGAATGCGGGCTGGTTCCTCTTATTCCGCCTCAGTTACACTATGTCGTCAATTGCTACGCAGTGTCTCTACGTACGCGTACACCATAATTACTCTCCTGGGGGTCGAACTGCACAATAACCCTGGGTTCGGTGTGGGGCGGCGGTGGGGTGAGTGGACTGCTGTAGCGTGTTGTGCGGCTGTGTACGACTGAGGGTTCCGACGGGGACGAAGCCTCTCCGTCGTTTCTAGGTACCCAGTTCAATACATACACACATAAAAGTGATCGGCAGTCCATGACTCACGAGCCATTTCGACGCCTTCTGAGATAGAGCTGAAGCAGCATGGAATGACATAATTGTCTCTGTCGTACAAGTTCAATTCGACTCGATGCTCAACCGGTACACAGCAGTATTGTGGTTTCCAGAGGTGGCAGCTCTGTTTACTAAATTTCGCACCATGTACACCACCAAATCACTTACAGATTTAATTTTCGTCGCAAAATTAACAGATTTCATTTGCTGTCTTTTCTGTTGTTGAAATTTTAAGGGCCAGTCGTTTATCTGCTAGACCGCAGTGTAGGGCGAAGGCTGCTATGTGATCCACACACGCCTCGCTAGCTCCAGACAGTGCTCGTGGCGGTATTTGTTACCTCCTCACGTCCCAACTCTGAAGCTGGAAACGTAAATAAAAGAACTGCTCTCCCGCGCTTCAGGCCGAGAGGAATAGCGCCTCGCGCTGCCGCTCTAAGCACTGCACAGTCGACGTTAACGGCGCCAGCTTGAGCTGGCCGCAGTGAGGCGGCGTGCATCCGCGTGGGTACGCGGCGCCCGGCGTGCATTATTCATGGCACCTGCACTCCGGCATCGATCTGCCCGCCTCGAGCCACTCCGCCGACACGGCACGACACGGCACGGCGCAGTTCGGTGGGGCACGCGGGGCTGACCCCGCGCAACCGGCCTCCTGTTGGCGACACCCCACGGCCCTCCACTAGTCGCGCAGCGACCTTCTTCCGGTTACCGAAGGCAAACCTGTTGGACAACACTGGCCATTACCTCGAAACACTTCGCAAGAGGTACTCATAAGCATTTAATTATCACCTCGAAAAAACTTATTAATTTTTAAATTTTTCAGATGTGTGTATGCACTGCTGGTACACACTGAATTCCTCGTACGATAGTCCGAACAGGCCTCGGAAGGCCCAACTGTGCCCACCGAGTGCCGTGTCATACTCAGCCGACAGGCGTTATTGGATGCGGATCTGAAGTGGCATGTGGTCTGCACATGCTCGTCCAGCCATTGTCAGGTTCCGTGATCAGAGAGGCTACTTCTCGATAAAATAGCTTCGTCAACTGGCCTCACAATGGATGAGTGCACCCCAATGGCCAACACAGCTCGACAGACCCAGACGGTCCCCATCCAAGTGCTAGCCACGCCCGACAGCGCTCAACTTCAGTGATTTCATGGGAACCCGTGTTTCCACTGTGGCAAGGCAGTTGGCTAACGGCCCTCCTCACGCACATTATTATTGTGCAACAGTAAATGTATAGAAAATGCAGTTGTGTATTGAATTGTTGACTGGGGTATCCCATAAGAACCTGTCAGAAGGTTCAAAAATGGTTCTGAGCACTATGAGACTTAACAACTGAGGTCATCAGTCACCTAGAACTTAGAACTACTTAAACCTAACTAACCTAAGGACATCACACACATCCATGCCCGAGGCAGGATTCGAACCCGCGACCGTAGCAATCGCGTGGTTCCGGACTGCAGCGCCTAGAACCGCGTGGCCACCGCGGTCGGCCTGTCAAAAGGGGTGTTCTTTCTTCACGCACACTGGCTGCTTAATTGGCCAGGCCAATCCCGATTCCACTGGTCTTCCACCGCCGCCTCGATTTTTCGCCGCATCTGGTTCAAGCGGCGCTTGGTAGCCGGGTGGCACGTGAGCTGCCTCTCTCGGAAGGTCCTGTTCTTTTCCCTGATGGCCTCTACGATGTGAGGAGAGCGTTTACTGGAGTGGTCCCGCTGCTGAGGTGGACGTCTCGGTGTGGTTGCTTCTGTTGCTTGTAGAAGTCGGTGATTCATAATAAAATGTTCAAATGTGGGTGAAATCTTATGGGACTTAACTGCTAAGGTCATCAATCCCTAAGCTTACACACTACTTAACCTAAATTATCCTAAGGCCAAACACACACACCCATGCCCGAGGGAGGACTCGAACCTCCGCCGAGACCAGCCGCACAGTCCATGACTGCAGCGCCGTAGACCGCTCGGCGCTGCTTTCTTTAAGAGTCCGCGAGAGTTGCATCGTATGTGAAGGTGAGTGGAATGGATGCCTGCTCATATACTGTAGTGCTGTGTTTGTCTCGTATGGTGATGGGAGGAGAGAGAGAGGGTAAAATTCAGTGGCGGTACATAGCCTAGAGCTCCCGATGGACAGAACACCACGAACAGTGTCACATGCCCTCACTTCATGACGCTCTGCAGAGAGGTATGGAATTTAATAAAGGATATTGCCGCAAAGTCTTTACTCCGCTGGCTTTCCTCCCTTTGCTGACCAAATACTGGCATCCACTATCAGGATTCTAACTGGCTTATCTCTGATTCGAGCAGCACCGTACTGCCATGCTTTAGCGACCTCGACTACGGACGGATGTTATTGAGCAATAACATTGATCCTCGGGGACTGATACTGACGGTTTGTTCAAAAATGGTTCAAATGGCTCTGAGCACTATGGGACTTAACATCTATGGTCATCAGTCCCCTAGAACTTAGAACTACTTAAACCTAACTAACCTAAGGACATCACACAACACCCAGTCATCACGAGGCAGAGAAAATACCTGACCCCGCCGGGAATCGAACCCGGGAACCCGGCGACGGTTTGTGAAATGTAATGAAGACGACTATAGAGTTGGAAGAATACTGACGCTCTTTCTATATATTATACTATGTAAGGATGGTATTGCACAATGCCTGTCGCTTCACGCCGAGACCAAGAGAAATTCAGTTCGCTCTGAACGAATTTCCTCAAAGAACGGAGAAGAGTACATGAGAAAAGATCTACGTGGGGTGGAAGATTTATATGAAAGCAACATTTTGTACTTTGAAGAAATGTAGTTAGTGATCGATTAGGAAAAGCCAGATATATCGTCGTCTACAACAGCATAGGAAAATGTAGTTATATTGCAATGACAGTAGACATAAAAATTTATTTTATTTGCTGTAGTCCTCAGAATTAACAAATAATATCAGGTCAGCTATCCGTGGAGCATATACGTTAATTTTTTTTTTTGCAAGTGTTGTCACAAGACACATAAAAGACTATGTAGGCCTTGACTTAGCATTATAGTTTTATTCCGTTTATAACTATTGTTATAGTACAGAAATACGTAATAACCAGCACTTGTATACGAACCCGCTTCATTGAAATATTCACAAACAGCTTCTTGGATTATTATGGATCAAATGGACCAAATGGCTCTGAGCACTATGGGACTTAACTGCTGAGGTAATCAGTCCCCTAGAACTTAGAACTACTTAAGGGGCTCCGGAAAGGCTCAAAATCATGAAAAGTTCAATTTTTACTTTTTTGCGTTTTCTGAATCTGCAGACTATTACCTTTTAATAGATATATAATTTATTCAATTCCGAAGACTACAACTACTTTAAAATTTTTTTTGAAATGTGTTCTACATGGGCGTGACCACTGTGGTGCTGTTAAACTGCTGTCAAATGGTGTTATTATTAACGTCCGTGTTCATCAGGTACATTTTAGTGATGTGAGATAAAGTATGTGTTGTGGCTAACCTGTGATGGTTCAATATACATATATCGCTGGTGTGATTGTCGATTGTTTCATGTTTATTTACTCTGTCGTTATCTCGAAAATATTCGTAATTAATTCTGTTTCTTGAGTCTCTGTTTTGTTGAAGTATAATAATGAGTAAAAGTAAAGTTATTAGAAATCCTCTGAAGGCGACTTTCAATGATGGCAACATTGTAAGGTGCAAGGTATTTAGAAATATGGGAATGAAGATAGGTTCTAACATGGTACGAGCGATGCTTGCTTTAGACAAGGAACGCCTTCGGGCTGCAGACAGGGCTGTAAAGAGTCTAGAAATACAAGCAAGAGTAAACAGGAGGAGGAACAAGAGGAAGCTGGAGGAGGAGTTTGCAGAGGATGAAGATAATCCATCCTATGGACCTGGAATGCACTAAAAAGTTAATCCAATCTTTGTCGCTCGATTCCCAAAACTTTTATTTTCTCATAATAATTACATGTTTTCTAAGGATCTTCCAAACATATTTGTATCAACTTTCATTAAATGTTACACAGTACCTTCTGCATAATTTAACACAGCCTTTTCCCAAAAAACTGTATATTTTTGAATATATAAATAAATAATTGCAAAAAAATGTTGTGAATTTTCATTACAATTGAAAAAAAATCATCTTTAATAACTGAACTAAAATTTTGTAAAATCCCTGTGTTAAGTTGTAGCCCATATTCCAATAAGTAATCTGTAAAAAGTTCAACTTCCTACCTCAAATACTTTGTGAGGAAAGATGTAATTTATAAGCGTTATTTTAACATTGCAAGTATAGGACGTTCCGGAGCCCCTTAAACCTAACTAACCTAAGGACATCAAATACATCCATGCCCGAGGCAGGATTCGAACCTGCAACCGCAACGGTCTCGCGGTTCCAGAATGTAGCGCCTAGAACCGCTCGGCCACAGCGGCCTGCTATTATGGATCGTTCTGCATAATTTCTGCTTGTGATCTGCAACGCAAGAAGTTCAGTCATAATACATGCGAGTTCCACATTCTCGAGCACCGGCATGCCCGCTATGAAGACTGACTTTTGACACGACCCGAGCATAAATATAGTGCAAGAATATTGTGCCACGATCGGCCTCGCACTTTCGTGCAGTTTACTGAAAGGATATTATTGTCCCACTGATGCTGACTAGGGAACATTCCCAAGTGTAAATAAACGATCTTGATGAAACTTTGCTGGTGTGAAGAGGGATCAAAATAATACAATACATCTTTTTTATGACTAATATCCCTTTTAAGGGGTAAAACACATCGATAAAGGTAATTTGTCGTGTCAGATTTAAAGAGAAATAGCTTTGAAACCATGATATATATAAAAAATGTGCTTCATAAAAACGTTGAAATATAAATAACGTTCTTAAAAATTGTAAAACCAACTTTTTTAATAATTTGAAATTTTGCTTAAACACTTCAGCACCATTAATTAATTCTGAAAAGAAAAAATTTCTAGTACAACAGAAATTAAAGGAGCTTTTACGCTACTTATATCCATGTGTAATAAAGCTGGTTTCTGACAAACCATTTTTCGCAAATGAGCTGTACACAGTGTGTTGTCAGAGTATTTTCAACATACCTAAATAAAATGTCTAACCGTTCATTATTATTATAATTATTTATTTTATTTATTTCAGTTTGTTATTTTAATTTTCACATTCATTTATTGTTTTTATTTTAGTTTTGGTATTCCACATATATGTATTTTATTAATTAAAAATAACAAGTAACTCATTATTATGATACAAAATCATTACAATAATGATAATCTGCAAGAGATGTCTAAAATATAACCTTTTTCTACACCACACACACAGAAAGAACTAACCATCTTCACATAATACACTTGACCGACAACACAATATAAAATAAAATTCAGTAGGATTCTGAAATTGTGGCGGGCGGTCCTCTAAATATACTGACTTACAACTGGCATATTTCAGTACACTGGAACACGTTGGCGAAAAGAATTGAGTATTTACTAGTGACTGCAGCTTGATTATATTGTTTCTCAACTGGAGATTGACTTCGTAACCATTCAGCAGAACTATTAATGAAAATTTTCTCGCATAATTCTTCCAACATAGAATGCCATTTAAGACGAACGGTTGTACCTGTCCCACCGCGCTTTTGTGAATCACCATATGAATAAGTTTATTGTTCTCAGATATGATGCTCAAAACGGTTCTTTCACATTTACCACCCGAAGAATATAATAATAATAGATTTTTCTTCAGCAATCGGAAAGAGAATTTCTTTCGAGTATCTTTTAAACCTTAACAGGCGTCAGTTGCCAGATTTTGATTAAGCAACAAGAACATTAGGGGTTCTCGGTCCAAACTCTCGATTTGTGTCCTTTAAACCTATGAAAGGGGAGATGTTCAGTGTGAAAAATCCGTTTTGCGCATCTTACCCGACCAGAAGGGACTTGTTCATCTGATGGTTACGAAAGACTCGTTGGCATAAGTACAGACGTGAGACGCAAAGGGCTTCCGATGTTGGAAGAATTTTGTGAGATAATAGGTCGAGTTCTGCTGAATGATTACGATGTTAATCTCCACTTAAAAACAATGTAATTTAGCTGCAGGTACTACTATATATTATGTTCTCTTCAACAACATATTCCATTGTACTGAAATATGGCTTGTTCAAATCAGGATATTTAGAGTATCACCCACCGCAATTTGAGAATCATGCTAAATTTCGTTTTATATTGTGCTGTCCGTGATATGTGTGATGCGAAGAGATCCCGTTCATTCTATGTGGATAATGTAAAAAATGTTATATTTTAAGCATTTATTTACACCGTACCGTCCGCCCCTTTAGCTGAGTAGTGAGCTCCTCTGACTGCCATGCTGCGGCCGTTGCTCGATTCCTGGACGGGCCGGAAATTTATTCCGCTCGCGGACTGGGTGTTGTGTTGTCCTCATCATCATTTCATCATTATCGACACGCAAGTCACCCAATGTGGTGTCAACAGAAGAGACTTGCAATTCGGCGGCCGAACTCCCCAGGTGGGGACCCTCAGCCATCAGTGCCATATGATCATTTTATTTCATCATTGTAATGGTTTTGTATCATAATAATGAGTTCCTTATTAATTTTGATAAACAAGATGCAGATATGAGCAACATTGAACTAAAGAACAATACAGCGTGAATGTCAAACGTAAAATAAAAATTTAAAGCATGAAACAAAGGTAAGTAAAATAAACAATTACAGTAATGATGAAAGTTAGATATTTTAATGTGATATGTTGAAAATACTCCGACAGCACAATCTGTACGGCTTATTTTCCAAAACCGATATTTCAGAAACTATAATCATTACACATGGATGTATGTGACGTGAAAGCTTCTTTATGTTGTAACAAAAAATTTCACTTTACAAAATTAATTAACGTTGGTGGGGTACATAGCAAAATTTCAGATTATTACAAAAGTTGATTTTAAAATTCTCAAGAACATTTCAATGTTTATATGAAAAACCTTTATTGCATATCATAGTTTCGAAGGTATTCTCTCTAAACCTAGTACGCCAAATTGTCTTTCGAGGTGTGTTTTACCCCTTAAAAGTGAAACGAGGCAATAACGTTAAATATTTTCTGTATTATTTTGACCCATCTACACATACACCAAGTGTCATCAGTATCGTTTATTTACACCTGGGAATGTGTCCCTTGTGAGTGTGGGAGAGCCCGTTTTGACGCACTGCTGGAGAAGGCTAAAAAAATGGCACACACCATAGATAAATGAAATGTTATGCGCTAACTCATTTCCTACAGTTTTTAACGAGAACAACGCCCTAATAGTATGTGCTGAAATTTTATACTGACAAACGTTTTGATCGGATCTGCTGGATTATGGTGGTTGACACATTACGTTTCGAATGAGTTATCACCAGAACCACTATGTTGTTGCGAAAGTAACACTTCACGTCGTCATCTAGCGTTCGCCGTGGTCACTTAAAACTAAGTCTTAATTTTACGTTGATTTAAAGTGACGACTGTGAGCGCTGTTCGGCAACTTGAAATGTTACTTCCTCAACAAGATACTGATTCTGGTGATGAGTCAGTAGAGTAGGTAGGTGTTAAATGCTACCATCCACCAAATGCGATTCAGATATTTATAAATAAAAAAAATCAAGTAGTCTCCGTGCTCCTGTTGGGAAATATCAAATTTAATTGAGTACGCTGTGCTGGTCGAAGTAAACGGCAGTAATACACAACCATGAGACAAGCAAGTCTGAAAGGCGAGCAGCGAAGTGACAGACCGTCTCTTTCTGAAGAGTCGGGAATCGTAACAATAATGGAGGCCGGCATGTCACAATTGGGGTGACAGTGGGGAAAGTGAAAATCTGTCATGGACCGGTTTTAAACATATTGCACGATGCTTTGAACATGAGAGGGGTCGCCACCCATTAGGTTTCGCGACTGCTCACACCCACGCAAAAGGGCCGCCGATCCGAGGCTGCCGCGGAAATGCTGCAGCTCATTGCCTCCTAACCAATGCGGACGAGTGGTGGGTGTATCTCTATCACCCCGACACAAATCAGTGCAGCACGTAGTGGCAACGTGAGGTTTCACCACCATCGGACATTCAAAACTCAGCCACATCGGTCACGGTGACGGTGAGTGCCTTTCGGCACCGCTATGGTGTGGTGCAAACAGATTATGCTTTTATGGGTTGAATTTTCACACGAGCATACTACCGAAATCTTCTGTCGAAGTTACGGAGATTTTGCATACTCGTGTTATATGGGAAACGGGGTGATGACTGGTCATTATGTGAGGATTGATGGTACCATCTTCAGCTGTGTGTTTTTAAAATTTCTTTTTTCAGTGCGACCGTTTTCAGTGCTACACTGCACCGTCATTGGGCCTTCAATTGGCAGTAACAGGATGAAAATCAAAATCAGGACGACATGATGGATGGTTGATTTTGATCCAATAATTGCCTTCTGAAGACCTGATGGCGGTCCAGTGTAGCACCGAAACCGGTCATATTGAGTAACGGAATTTTAAAAACTCCCGGCTGAAGATGGTACCTTTAATCCTCAATTACGGAAGGTTCTCAAGGCGAAGCGAAGCGGAGAGCTCTCCACGACAACGGCACAGCCCATTCTGCACAGGACAGTGCTGGCTGTGTAACTGGTTCAAATGGCTCAGAGCACTATGGGACTCAACATCTGTGGTCATCAGTCCCCTAGAACTTAGAACTACTTAAACCTAACTAACCTAAGGACGTCACACACACCGTAGCGGTCACGCGGTTCCAGACGCTGTGTAACTATTAAATTATTTATTACCCTAGTATTATCCTGTGATGGCACTCTCTGACTTCGTCTTCTTTTCTCGGACGAAAAACAAAAAAAGATGACGTGATGACTGTCGGGTGGAACTTTTCACGAATGATCAAAGTGCAGAGATCAACAACCATTATCTCCGCCATATGTATTCATAATCAGGAAAAACGTGGCGCATACAAGGGTGAATCTGCAGAGGAGGACTAACGCATGGCTTCATGGTCGCAATTTGGTTTTTACGAGATTAAAATTGCAATACTGTCCTTCGTAGATTAATGATCCAAGTATCGGGGAAGACAAGGAGGACTAGCGTAAGCCTTACCTTCTTTCTCTCGAATGCTTTCGGCACCAGCGACAGTGTGTTAAAAATTAGGTGTAGAGAGCACTTATCGAGTGTACTGTATCAGCAGTAGTATCAGATATCATGTAAACTCTTTCCACCATATCACGCACGTCATGAGTGTGTGAACTGTAAGGGTACCACAATCTGAGACATGGTCACGAGTAGAACAGTGATCCAGAAAGTGTAGAATAAATATTTTTATTTCTGTCTATGATCACAAACATATTGCGTACTGACACTGTCGATTTCGGTTAGCAGTGACCCTTTTCAGATCTGCATCAAACGTGGGAGAAACACAAATGCAACTAATGGAATGTCTGCTTCTGAAAACAATAAAATAGCCCATAATGAAAAGCATTACTAGACACATGTGAAAATCAAAAGTATCCGGATACCTGTTAGTAGACATTAATGTAGGATGTGACCACCATTAGTGTTTTTAGACTTTATGATGGCCCGAACTCAATGCGGACACTTTCAATGATGTATATGAATGACTTCCTAGGAATGGCAGCCCATTCTTACTCAAGATCCAACACCAGAGAACATAATGTTGTTGGATCCTGATGTCTGGAACTAAGTCGACGTTCTAACTTATCCCAAGGTGCCCTGCTGGGTTCAGATCGGGGCTCTGTTAGTAGACATTAATATAGGGTGACATTAATATAGGGTGACATTAATATAGGGTGACATTAATATAGGGTGACTTTGTGATGGCCCGAACTCAATGCAGACACTTTCCATGATTTATATGAATGAGTGTATGGGAATGGCAGCCCATTCTTACTCAAGAGCCAAGACCAGAGAAGATAGTGATGTTGTATCCTGACGTTGGGAACAAAGTTGACGTTCTAACTCACCCCAAGGTGCCCTGTTGGGTTCAGATCGGGACTCTGGATAAACCAACCCATTTCATGAATATTACTGGCCACAGATCATTACCTGGCAGGTGCTGCTTTATGTCATGGCGAGTTGTCATGCTGGTACAGCCAACTGTCCCTCTGCTGTACCAGTACACAATGCTGTACAGTATGTTCATATCACACAGCACTTAGCGTTTTCCTAACCCAGTAATGGGACCAAATTTTAATTATGAAAAACACCCCCATACCGTAATACCATCTCCTTTGTACTTTGCTTTTAGCACTACACATGATTGAGGGTAGCGTTCTCCAGGCGTTCGCCAAATCGAAACCATTTCACAGGACTGCCTAAGGATATAGCGACATTCATCACTCCAAACCATTCGCTTCCAGTCGTCCATAGTCCAACGACATGGCTCTTTACTCCAGCCGAGCGTCACTTAGCACTGAGTACAGAAATGCTTGACTTACGAGGAGCTCCTCTACCATTATGCTCCATTCTTTTTGATTCTCCAAGCACAACCGTTGTTCTTGATGGACTCCTGACACCACTCTGTAGCTCACGAGTGATTCCTTCCGCTGATCTCATGCGCTTCTTTACAAGCAACCTCTGCAATGGTGGACGTCTGAATCCATCAGTACATGAAGTTTTCTAGGCCTTGTTTTAGCTGTGGTTATTGCTTCGCGTTTCCTCTTCACAGCCACATCGCCAACCATCATCTTGGGCAGCTGTAGATCCATTGAAATGCCCTTATTGATTTGGTACTAAGGGGACCAGGCTACGTTGGAAGTCACTGAGGTTTCCTGATCCACCCTTTCTGCTGTTATTGCTTCTTGACTGGCAACACGATACTGCCTGCTTCCTTTTATACTGGCTGGCGTACCTCTATGGTATCTAGTGGTCAATTCCGCATTGCTTAGTGGTGCGTTATGAGGTGAGGATATCATATCCTGATCAGTCACTCTGCAACAGTTCACGGCGCCTAGCACAATACTGAGTTTTAATGTGTTCAGCTGATATTTGCTTCCTCACATGAAACAAATCTCCAAATTTCTGGCGGCAGGTCGGGTGAAATACTGGGGTTGAAGCTATAACAAATTCTTAGCGGCTGAGGAACCCAACGCAAACAAATTATTGAGCAAGAGATGTTTTGAAATATAAATTTACTTGAAATTTTTCGTTCCGTCGATATAAGGATCGTCGGAAGCGAACGGGGAGCAAGAAAAGCTGTGGTTGGAAGGCGCCTTTGTCGGGCTCGCACGCTTGGTGGCAGACACGAGCAGGCGGCCGTAACTGGAGTCGGCAGCCAGCGCCGCTCGCGTTTCCGGTCGGATAGCGACGCACAACTGGGGAAGGGTTTGTCGCGGCGGGAAAAAGGGAACCCCGGGAAAGCCCCGCCACGCGCCCCGCCGTTCCGCAACACTTGCTGTGCTAACGAGTCGAATTAGAGGGGCGCGCGCGCGTTCTCGTGCTCTCCAAACTTTATAAGGTGACTAATTGGTGGGGGCGGGCGACCCACCGATTAGAATTCAGGTCTAGCAGGCTGGCGCCAGCTGCAGCTGGGGCGCGTGCAGCGTGTAGTGCTCTGTAGTGTCAGAGCGAGGAGCCGGGCGGCGAGGCGTGTCAAGCAGTCTGAGTCAACCAAGTCGAGACTCTTGGATTTTTAGCTTACGCTCCAGTGGCACGCTTACTAATTACTCCTAAGGCGCCTTTGCAAGTTAAGAAAACAGTCGATTTGCAGGAGCGGAAAGGGTAGGAATCTGTGTATGTGTTCGTGTGTGTGGTGGGAGAGAGAGAGAGAGAGAGAGAGAGAGAGAGAGAGGGAGCATCGGATGGCACGCTCAGGATACAGAAATACATTAAAAAATAAACCGAGGGAGGGAAATCGTACATGTACAGAGAAACATATGATTATGATTTCAGAAAAATTGAATGATTTATTCAAGAGAAAGAGTTTCACAAATTGAGCAAGTCAATAACGCGTTGGCCCATCTCTGGCCCTTATGCAAGCAATTATTCGGCCTGGCCTTGATTGACAGAGTTGTTGGAAGTTTCCCTGAGGAAATCGTGCCAAATTCGTCCAAATCCCGCGTTGGTTGGAGGACCCTGCCCAAAATGCTCCAAACGTTCTCAACTGGGGTTAGATCGGCGACGATGACGGCCAAGGTAGGTTCTGGCAAGCACAAGACAAGAAGTAGAAAATCTCGCCAGGTGCGCGAGGGTTTTATCTTGATGAAATGTAAGCACAGGATAGCTTTCAACGAAGGACAACAAAATGGGACGTAAAATATTGTTGACATACCACTGTACCGTAAGGGTGCCGTGAATGAAGACCAAAGCGGTCCTGTTATGAAACGAAATGGCACCCCTGACCATCACTCCTGGTCGTCGGACCATACAGCGGGCGACAATCAAGTTGGTATTCCATCGCCGTCTGGGGCGTCTCCAGACAAATTCTTCACTGGTCATCGGGGCTCACTTTGAAGCGTGGCTCATCAAAGAAGACAATTTCACTCCGGTCAGTAAGATTTCAGGTCGAATGTGCCGGACACCACTCTAAACGCGCTTGTTGATGTCAGTGGCACGAGGGGCGCCGTGAGCCCAGCCCCGTTTCTGTGAGCCGCCATTAATGGTCCTTTTGGCCACTGATGCACCAGTCGCACTTCGGATCGATGCTAATGACGAATCCGGAGCCCTGAGTGTCTCTCTGACGACTGGTTGGTCCTCATGTTCTGTCGTCTCTCTAGATGGTCTGCTTCCTTCTCGACGCTCCGGTTCTCTGTTCCGCTTTGGTTCACCAATTCCTGCCAACATGGTCGAATAATGGTATCGCTGCTAATCAAATGTGGAGCGATTCGTCGATTGATCCAACCTCTTCTGTTGAGCCCAACTATATGTCCTTTCTCAAATGCGGACAACTGTGTGTATTTTTTGCCGGCCGAACGGTTCTAGGCGCTTCAGTCATCACACTGCTGCTACAGTCGCATGTTCGAATCCTGCCTCGGGCATGGATGTGTGTGATGTCCTTCGGTTAGTTACGTTTAAGTAGTTCTAAGTCTAGGGAACGGATGACCTCAGATATTAAGTCCCATAGTGCTCAGAGCCATTTGAACCATTTTTTGTGTGTATTTTTTAACCGTCTGAGAGGCATAGTAACTATCCAGCTGAGTACATTAAATGAAATCCGCAAAGACTTCATGCCCTGGTATCGGTATGCCAAATGTTTACCATCGTTCTCAGCTCGAGGTGAAATTGCGCTGCATCGTCACACATTCATCCATCGGACGCCAGAGTTTACATCAATATGGGACCAGATTTCATAACTCCTGGGTGGTGCCTCGGCTGTTTCTTTTTAATCTTACTGTCTATATGTGTAAGCGTGATTCTGTTATAATAGTGCAAATATAAGAAGATAAATACTAGCCATTTTCGAATGTCACAGTTCCTCTCCAAGGGGGTGGGCGTGGGGTGGAGATAGTGGAGGGGATAGTGTGTGTTTGGCGGCGGTGGGGGGGGGGGGGGGTTTGGCGAAGTGTCGCAATTTCATATATTCACGCTCGTCCTTCCAGAATAGTAGAACGTGCCAGAAAGATCTACGATTTTAAAAACAAACGATGATACTGAGAATAACAGTAACAATAACAATAAAATATGTACACAAAACAACTAACGTCAAAGAAATGGCAATTCATTGACTACGTCATACGTAAAGCACTCGTCCTGAAATTTGAAAAGTACCTGCGTTTTTTCAGTTTATTTAGGAACTACAATAGCAACGACTTCCCTCATTTTACCAAACTGCTAACTTACACAATCTATAATAGAAGTGTGCACTCACCATTATTAGCATTTCCCTTAGCATTATGACTGTGAACCCAGGTCTATATGTGTGTCCAAATCGCAGGAACTCTATTTCTTTCCTCCTAAGTTCGATAAAGGCAGCCCTCCCACTGTTTTTTGTTAGTGTAGAATCATATCGTTCCTGCCTTCCCTTATTCATATTCCCGTGCTTTTTCAGTTCTACTTGTGGAGTCATAATTTCAGATTTGTTTTGGGAGTGTCAGGCAGTAAATGGGCAGCTTTTCCTGGTTGGAGTATTATCTAAAGATGATCAGGCCAACAGTCAATGTATGTAGGTAAATCCTCAAGCAACTGTCAACATATCATAGTTTCCCACGCTTTAAAACAAGATTATTGTTGCTCGTACATCAAACGGCAGCCATTGTAATACAGCCGAGTTGGAAAATGGAATTGTCTTTTAACATATTTATGGCTGTGGCACCCAGTATGAAAAAAAATCTTATGGTATATCACTTTGTGAGCGGTTTGCTAATGCAAGTTAGTGAGCTAGTGTATTTAAGTTCCCTTTTATTTTCGTTTTGCTTAAACAGATCTGAAGATATATTGTTTGTAACTCAGAAACCGACCAGATCACAAAGAAAAGAAAAATAACAAAAAGAACTATTACTGGCGCAACGGTCCTTGCGAAGTAAAAATGTCTAACTTCGATAAATATTACTATTCGTCATCAGTTGTCAAATGAGTATTTCTATGCACATCTCTTTGCATTGATTTTCTTTATATTAGAGCCATGAGCCTTATCAAGAGTCATTGTGCGGAAGACGTGGGGTCAAATCGTGTTGCTATTCCTAACTTAACAACAAGAAAGATCTTCATGCGGTACACTCATGAACAGTTAAATAAGGAGTAGCCAGTCCCGCAAGCAAGGTAACTGGTGCCAAGGACAAACTTCGACTTCGCGACTGTATTGATGACGTCTAATGATTCTTGTTTATTTATGACCGCTGCTTCACCTTTTTATTGAAAGTAACACGCCATTACAATAAACAAATAGGCACGCATTTGAATAATTATTTTTTGTATAACACGATTGAAAATGCACTGTACAAAGTCTCATTACTTGCAACAATGCGATTCCTTTTCCATTGTTTCAAGACCGCTCAAAAAAATCACTTTTCGTCTTCAAACAAAAGCCTGCCACTGTGGCCGAGCGGTTCTAGGCACTTCAGTCTGGAACCGCGCGACCGCTACGGTCGCAGGTTCGAATCCAGCCTCTGGCATGAATATGTGTGATGTCCTTAGGTTAGTTAGGTTTAAGTAGTTCTAAGTTCTAGGGGACTGATGACCTCAGATGTTAAGTCGCATAGTGCTGAGAGCCATTTGAACGATTTTTTTTCAAACAAAACAACAGACGCAAAATATATTCTTTACACGTTCGTTGTATTGGCATCCTTGGCGTAACGAAAGTGGCAGAAAACAAGACACAAGGGCCTCCGTTCCAAGAAGAATTAGGGCTTTTGGAACTGTTGCTCAACATAGTATAGTCCGAATCTCCTCGTGATATTACTTGATACATCACCAACCCTTCCCATTTTAATGCACTACAATCCTATCCCTTATTTTTTCTTCTCTTCTTGTTCTCGTTCTCCTTCTCGTTCTCGTTCTGCTTCTCCTCCTCCTTCTCCTCCACCTTCTGCTTCTCCTTCTCCTTCTGCTTCTTTTCGTCTTTTTATACTTCTTCTTTCCTTTCCTAACACGCCATTTCCATTTTGTTTTCGCCTGTGGCAAAACATTGGCTACACGGGATCGGTGTACAGGCTCGCACCTTGGCTTCCACACCCTAGTTACGCCACTGGATGCAGCTACAAAATAAGGGGATAAATCAGGCTGCCTCGTAGCTGGGCTGTCGTGGGTCTTTTTACTGACCGCCACCGTGAAAGTCGTGGATAACATTGGCATGACATGCGATAGAAAGCATTTTATGGCAAACCGATTGTGGGAGTCCAACGTACAGGATGGGACTTTTTGTCGTGCAGGCAACGGGCATTTGACATTAAATCGTGTCGGGCGTACCTCGGGTCCGGGAAACCCGAAGCTGCCGGAGTTTACTGTCGTGAAATCAGCTTCTTGATAGTGATATTTCCATCTAACTCAAATACCTGGTGCAGGTCTTTCAGCTGGACACCACCCTGGCGACTTGCGTGTCTCTAAACCGCTTCAGCAATCTTACATTGGGAAGAGGACCTACAACTTAATGTTGCATCCTAGTCATTTATCGGCACTTGCGAATCGTCGCATCACTAGGTAGCGAAGGCTAGTCTGAAGGAAAAATGAAATATTCCTTGGTCCGAAAGGGATTCGTAATTGCGACCCTTCGGTTTGAGGCACGTGCTTTATTAATACACCACCTGGCCTCACGTTTGGCAATGACAGTGGTTGTCGTCATCTATCCCGCATATAACACCAATATGCGGGCTGTAGAGAAGCATACCACTCGCCAATTCTACGCTGGATAACGGCATATCGTCGACATGCTAATTTAAACAGCCCTTTTGATGACAGAGCCTCAGCAGTATTTTCTCACTACCGTTGTCTCAGTAGCTTCAAGTGTAGGCTAGAATCATTATTTGCACAAACAAGATTTCTTATTTAGTCATAAAAATATGCTGGACAACAGAAGATTTTTCTAGATTCTTGCACTTGACGTGCCACTGAAGATCGTTACAGCCTTATACACATCAAAAAAAGTTTTGCATCGCCTCGGTCCCGAGCGTTTCGGAACCTGTACAGAAAACTGGAATAGAGATCGACATAAACATCATTTGCACCCTTTTTATTGCCCATGAAAACCACACATTGCATGTTGTACCACCATAAAGCGAGATCTTCAGAGGTGGTGGTCCAGATTGCTGTACACACCGGTACCTCTAATACCCAGTAGCACGTCCTCTTGCATTGATGCATGCCTGTATTCGTCGTGGCATACTATCCACAAGTTCATCACGGCACTGTTGGTTCAGATTGTCCCACTCCCCAACGGCTATTCGGTGGAGATACCTCAAAGTGGTTAGTGGGTCACGTCGACCATAAACAGCCCTTTTCAATCTATCCCAGGCATGTTGGACAGGGTTCATGTCTGGAGAACATGCTGGCCACTCTAGTCGAGCGATGTCACAAGATGTGTACGATGGGAACGCGAAGTATCGTCCATGAAGATGAATGCCTCGGCAGCATTGTACCGATATGGTTGCACTATCGGTCGGAGGATGGGATTCATGTATCGTACAGCCGTTACTGCGTCTTTCATGACCACCAGTGGTGAACGTGGGCCCCACATAATGCCACCCCAAAACAGTATGGACCTCCACCTCGCTGCACTCGCTGGACGGTGTGTCTAAAGTGTTCAGCCTGACCAGGTTGCCTCCAAACACGTCTCCGATGATTGTCTTCTTGAAGACATATGTGCTACGGTCGCAGGTTCGAATCCTGCCTTGGGCATGGATGTGTGTGATGTCCTTAGGTTAGTCAGGTTTAAGTAGTTTCTAAGTCTAGGGGACTGATGACCGCAGATGTTAAGTCCCATAATGCTTAGAGCCAGCCAGTTGAAGGCATATGCGACACTCAGCTGTGACAAGAACGTGATGCCAATCCTGAGCGGCCCATTCGGCATGTTGTTGGGCCCACCTGAACCGCGCTGCTTGGTGTCGTGATTGCAAAGATGGACCTCGCCATGGACGTCGGAAGTGAAGTTGTGCATCATGTAGCCTATTGAGCAGAGTTTGAGTCGTGACACGACGCCCTGTGGCTGCACGAAAAGCATTATTCAACATGGTGACATTGCTGTCATCGTTCCTCCGAGCCATAATCCGTAGGTAGCGGTCGTCCACTGCAGTAGTAGCCCTTGGGTGACATGAGCGAGGCATGTCATCGACAATTCCTGACTCTCTATATCTCCTCCATGTCCGAACAACATCGCTTTGGTTCACTGCGTGACGCCTGGACACTTCTCTTGGTGAGAGCCCTTCCTGGCACAAAGCAGCAATACGGACGCAATAGAACCACGGTATTTTCCTTCTAGGCATGGTTGAACAACAGGAAACCAGAGCCTTGTACCTCCTTCCTGGTGGAATGACTGGAACTGATCAGCTGTCGGACCCCATCCGTCTTATAGGCGCTGCTCTTGCAGGGTTGTTTACATCTTTGCGCGGGCTTAGTGACATCTCTGAACAGTGAAAGGGGCTGTGTCTGTGATACAATATCCCCAGTCAACGTCTATCTTCAGGAGCTCTTGGAACCACAGTGATGCAAAACTTTTTATGGGCTGTGTAAATAACACAAGTTCTTGTTTCAGCAGACACCGAATGGTAGCAGACACATCAAGCCCTTCGGTTGAAAACGTCAAGCCGTAGCATTTAGAATGTTTAACAACGACTGTAAGAGGGATAATGGACTTGTGTTGAGCCATGCACTTAATACGGATTGGCTGTGTGTGAGAATGTCCCATGTTACACTACTCGGCAGAAAACGTGAAGCACGCAGCAGGCATGGTCGGATGTCAATGTAACTTCATACGAGTACACACTATTGTCGGGTATTCATTACATTAGAGTTGCATTTTTCTGTGACAGGTGGAACGGCCACCAGAATGCATAGTGCTGTTCGTGTTTCACGTTGTTATCATGATGGGGGAATGCTGCATATTCGTGTAAGACAGCGCTATCGGGACCTGGCAGTTTGAAATATGCCAAATTGTGGGTCTCCATTTGGCCAACTGATCGAATTGTGCAGGTTTTTAGAGCAGTCGGACGTGACAATGGCCCAGCGCTGGACAGCATGGAAGCGTGAGGGCAGGCATACTCGATGACAAGGTTCCGGTCCACAACGTCTGATCAACACAAGGGAGGATCGCAGTACTGTGCACCGAGCACATCATAACACCTTCATTCTGGCGCCTCCCATCCGGGAATAAATAATGGAATCCCTGCAACAGTCTGTATCATCCATTCGTCTGAGATAAGCTGCAACTGCGTAGGAAATTACCGTCCCATGTGGTGGCTATCGTTAACATCACAACACAAACGGCTGCGTCTGGAGAAGTGCCACGATATGGCAACGTGGATTGCTGATGAATAGCTTCGCATTTTGTTCAGTGAGTAATATTGGTTCTGCGCTACAGCAGGTGAGCATCGTCGGCGATTATGGCGGCGACCTAGGAAGTTTTTTGTTGAGGAACAGCGTTGGTTTGCGTCGTGATGTAGGTAGCCATTCAAAATGGCCTCAGGTTGTGATTGTAGTGATTGAGGATAATCTGACGGCACTATGGTACATTACTGACGTCCTGAGTCCTTATGCGCTACCTCTTATGCGACTGTCGTCCACACGTGGCTTGTGTCTGTATGAACATTCTGTGTGATGTTGAAATACTCTCATGGCCAGCAGCATTCCCAGATATGTCCCCGACAGTACATGTGGACCAGGTCGGATGCCAGTAACTAGGGCATCAGGGACCATTTACAAGAGTTGTAGGTCAACTTACCTCAGGAGTGGATAGTAGACCAGCTGGCCTCAGGAGAAGATAGAAAGGCTTAATGAGACTCTTCCAAACTGGATCAGTGCACGCATTCATGTCAGAAGAGGTGCGACGTAATACTATTAGGTGAGCTCATACTACCAAGTTCCTTGACTCCATTTAGTTATCATTCAAATTGCATCACATACCTTCTCAATCTGCTGAGTTTAATTTAGTTTCCCCTACACCTTATGGGTGCTTCACTTGTTTTATTAGGCAGTTTATTTGTGTGCTGGAAACAGATTTCAACATTGGTGTCAGTGTAATCTTTCTTCACAGTAGGCATTACTATATTACTTACAGATTGGTGGTTATGATACATCGTTGGCAGTTAGTTGCTCTCTCGACAAAGATAATTTTGGGTATTGTCGAAAGCTCGGAAGAGAATAAACGTGGCAAGGCCAGTGAGGACAGTTCATACAGCAAATCCAGCGCGAAATATGTCGTGGATAAACCTATGATGAATTGTGCAGTTCTTTATCATAATGTCATCGCTGGGCTTTTCCTTCAGAAAATTAAAAATGCGGAAGGCCGATTTTTCATTTCTCCACCCCACACGCTTTTTCATTGCAATGTTACACTGGCTTGCCGTAGCGAGAAATGGAAACCGAGCATAGTACGCAGCTCTGCTATAACGGTATGGTGAGTGAGGAGGAACGTAATCCGCCCTGAAAATTGTGGCAGCGCGGCGCATCGGGCGAGCGTGGTGCCGGTGCAGGCTTTGGCAGCAGCGCCTGGGGCAGGCATCCAGCAGCGCACGCTCCGCTGCTAATAGGGTGGCGATCGGCCGCGGCCGCGGCTGCAGCGCCGCCTCTGACGCACAACAAAAGCCGTGCCGTGCCCGGCAGGCACCCGGGCCCTGCGCGGCCGCCGGCAGCGAACGTCACGATCAGAAAACGGCCAGTTACGTTCGCGTGACCGAGACTGCCGCTGTATATTACGGAAACGGGAATACCGACAAAATTTACGTTGCAGAACCGGGTTCACTGGGGTCTATCACAGCCTATGAATCGACCTTTAATACCTCGTGTGGCCCTGTGACGACAGAAAATCACGGAAGGGAAACTATGGCTGTTGGTAAGCTTCACGTGCTGTTGTAACGGTTCTTCCGAATGACGAACATTTTAACGTTTTTATTAACATTGGTGCTTAAATTATGGTGTATTCCTCCACTGCGACCTTTTGGTTCCAATAATTATACATTGCTGGAGCGATGCAAGGTATGAGTGGAACCATTCTACAGCACTTGAAGAAGAGTTTAGGCTTTTGAGTTTAGCAAGTAAAATGTCAAAGTCCACAGTGCTTTGCCGAACTTTAAGAAGCACATGATAGTTGCTTACTGTTTGTCCACGGCATGTTTTAAATCGTCAGTCACTTTTATAAGAGCAGTCTTCGTGCTGCGATTTTGGCGGAAACCAAAATGGCAGTCATCTAAAAGATTACGTGATGTAAAATAATTAGTGAGCTGTTCGTGAACTATATATTCTAAGGCCTTGGATAGTACTGGTAGAAAGCAAACAGGTGTGTAGTCGGAGAGTTCTCTAAAAAAAATGGCTCTGAGCACTATGGGACTCAACTGCTGTGGTCATAAGTCCCCTAGAACTTAGAACTACTTAAACCTAACTAACCTAAGGACATCACACACATCCATGCCCGAGGCAGGATTCGAACCTGCGACCGTAGCGGTCGTGCGGTTCCAGACTGTAGCGCCTTTAACCGCTCGGCCACTTCGGCCGGCTGGAGAGTTCTCTGGCAGATTCCATCTTTGGTAATGGTTTTATGACTCTCTGCTTCCAGCCTTGTGCAAGAGGTTAAAGAATTGTTAAAAATGTCCGTTATTGTGGCAGCAGTGGATCGACAAGGAAGCTAATCATGTTCACTGTAATATTATTGCGTTCTGCAGTTGCAGAATGAATTCGCGCAATTGACTTCCTGACCGTGTTAGGGCTTACAGTCCGCAGAGAAAATTTCTCGTATTCACTAACCACTGAGGCATTAAGGAAGTCGATATTTTGTGCCTTTGTGTTTTTGTCAAGTATAGACGTCGGCGTTCCGAAATATTCATTTAGGTCTTCAATAAGAAGTAGAAGTTCAGCAGCAGTTTTGGATCTGCCTATTCCTAGGCCTCGTAGATTTTTCCACAGTACGGCAGATCTGTGACAGTCCTCATTTAGCGAGTGAGTATTCCTGACGAATTGACTTAAGCGGTTGTGTAGCTGTTTGTATGTGATGTGATTATGTGGCGCTTGTATTTCCTGTGTAATAAATCTCTGACACTCATGAGTTGTTTGAAATAATCTGTGAGCCATGGGCAGGTTTTCTCCTTACTCTTACTGTTTTTAGAAGGACATGTTTGTAGTATATGTTACTGAGTCTCTCAGTGACATTGGAGACTTTGTTATTTATGTCGACGTTATTTCCTGCTGTCGTCTGCCAAGAAATATCATGACCATCCGCTGTAAGCTTAGACAAATTTATGAGCTTAAAACCTCTAAAGATCGAAGTTGGCGGTTTCTTCTTTGGGCACTTCAGTGAGTAATTTATGTATATTACATATTCGATGAACATGTGAGTGCTGTATGGTGAGTAGGTCCAAGTGGAATGAGTGTGAGGTTTGAGCAAAAAAGTATGCGGGTGAATTTTGATAGGGAAGGATTATTGTTCAGAAAATTGATGTTGATATCTCTGGCTAGAATTACGTGTTCATATAAATGTTCAAGATTTGACAGTGAAAATTGGAGAGCTGTTCAACTTTAGGTCGACTGCATATTATTCAGATGAGACACATTATATTGAAAGGTTTAATTTCCAAGAATGTGCATTGGGGCTGTTTGTCCTCGTTATTAGATCTGAGCTCGAGCTTTGGGTACAAATTTGCCCGAATATACGCTGTCATACCACCCCGTCGTCTGTTGCATCTGTCATGTCTCATAAAAACGTAGCCATCTAGACTTAGAGGACTTGAGGGGATGCTAGCCTTCAGCCATGTCTCTGACAGGAGTATGACGTGAAATCTGAGGTCCAGAAATATTCAGTGGAACTCAGTCAAGTGGGCTTGTAAGAACTGCACATTTCCGTTTGCAATCTGGTGCGTATACGTGTCCCGAGTCGTTCCCCGCTATTAGCGCAGAAGTGGAAGAGAATGACGTGGGCCGCAGCTTTGACATGGGCCACAGCTTTGCGGAATATGTCGACAGCTGCGTAATATGAAATGATAGTATGTTAACACAAAGTCAATCGCATTAGGAGAAGCGAAATATCAAGAGCACAAATAATGAGGGATACTTTTCTGTAAGAGGAAAACAGTCGTGACGACACACCATCATGTCATATGAATCACCTGTCACTACATCAAGACAAAAATGAAACAGGGATATTTAGGTACTTTTTACAAAAACAAAATGGATAAGACTAGTTTAGTTTCGAGTTAGTTTTTTCCAAAATTACATTACTATTTCATAGTTTTTACAAAATACATTACTATTGCAGAAAACTTAAAAATGCACATGTGACTAAAACAACGATGATGCTATATTTTAAACGCTGTCACTTTGTTCTAACGTTCACTGGGAAAATCGAGGAACAGTTAAAATCGAGGAACAGTTAAAATTGAGGAACAGTTAAAATTTTCTTCTGAAACGTTTATTCTAGTGTAAGGATACTTCAATTTCAATGTGACATCACTAAGCACAACATCTACAAATATTAAATTGCAGATGTTGCAACTTTTTATTCGATCTGATATTTTAAATCTGATCGCTGATCCAAAATTCAAATCTCTCGTCTAGAAGATGTCACATTCGCAGTCTATCACGAAGTATCGCTTATCTTTCTGCAGTTGTACAGGTTATATCATTCCATACAGCAGGCTGTCCGAAGAGTTACTTTAGACCATTTTAGCTTGTTTCCTCGTACAAAGCTGTATTTTAAATATGAACGAAATAGTAGGTCTTAGGGGCTGAGGACTTCTAAATTTTACCATAACCTTTACTTACAGCGTTTATAAACAATGTTTTTGAAAGAAGATTCTATGGAAAGGAAATCGGTTCCTATTTTTGAAACTGCGAACGTCGCTGAGTAACTCAAAGATAGATTAACCTCGCATATTGCAGTCATCGGTTTCAGGTTATCGTGTGATTTCGTAAATGAGGTAACATAAATTACTGATACACTTTTAGTTGCGTCGAAACAAATAACTGTGTTCGTTTACAAGGCCAATAGACGGAGATCACATTACAGATAACGGAAAATAGAATGAATCTACGTATTACTGTATAAATTGAGGCATGAAATCACGCCTCAAATACTAAGTGTGATTATTCATGTTTATTATGAAATGCTGTAAAAGGCAGATCACAAGAAGGATTTTGTATTTCTTAAATTGTTTATGTTGTATCAGTTGAGAGTATAGCCTAAATTTATGCCTCATCTTCAGCGAATATGCGAATATTTGATGTTAAGTTTATAGATGAGTCGTTCTCTATAACACAACGACGATATTTAGTAATAATATGCAACATTCTCATTAGTACAGTTAAATTATGTTAATCGATTTTGAAACAAACGTAGTAGGGAAAGCAGTGCGTCTTTTCCATTATATTTTAGAATTTAACACCCCAGTTATCTTCATCGGTCTATCTTACTGAATATTATTAGTATCTTATTGGAAATGAGTCACCTAAATAATTAACATCCATTATTTGTGGAGCCACTGCAGATGCAGAAGGAATCTTCTGCAGAAACGATGATACGTAAAGAGGAGTGTATTTTTCTGTATGTCAACATAACATTTTTTTAAAATTACATAGATACTGGGTCAAATATTTGTATCCCGTGTTCTTTAAATAGCATTCGAAAATCCTTGGCAGAATAGATTGTGAAGCATCACATATAAAGCATATGGAAAAATAAATAATGAAAGGCTGCATTCTGTATCAAAGAATTTGTTGCTTGAAGAAGAAGTGAGGCTTAGAAACGAAACACATAGACGGGGCATTTTCCTTGAAAACACTGATCAACAGAAGATGAGAATTTAATCTCGAGACACACATCACAAACACTGGTAACGAAAAGATCTTGACACAGTAAAATGGTCCCTCCTCTGCGACATGATGATTAAAAATGCATATTGTTTGAATCTTGTAGATATCACACAGGTCCTACTGAAACAGGAAATTACTATGAGAAGAAATGTATATCACGCAATGAGTAGCTTATCCCCCGCACTTCTCAAAGTTTACGTAGATGATGTAATCACAGAATGAAAGCTCAGAATAAGCTAAGGAATTAAAATACATGAAAGAATATACTTCAGTACAATGTGTTTGCTGTGATCTCTAAGGTTTTCTCGGTATGACTGATTAATGGCGTTTGCTAATTATCATGCTGTTATTCAACTGAGCATGAACTACAGAGATCTGTGTATTATCTTCGGCAGGTTTGTCCCAGATATAACATGAAAATCTCTGCACAAAAGACGAAGACTATGGTTTTTAGACGCAAATATCGAGTCCAAACAAAAATAACCATCGATAATAAACCTACGAAACAAGCGTGTCACAGTGGTGTTTTGTAGCAAGTAGATTACTTCTGGAGGAGATCGAACAGATACTACAACACACATGCAAACACAGGTGAAATTTCACAGAGTAATTGCTGTGCTAGTTTTGCTTTCCACTCAGGGACAGGGATGACAAACATTAAATATTAATAATTAGTAATTTATTAAGACTTGAGCGAGGTAAATATATAACTTTGTAAACAATTACTGTCCACACTTCACATGTATTTAATGCTGCCGCTGACACTTAAAACATTAGCACTTTTTTCATTGTAGAATGATAGTTTCACATCAGGTTACCGTCTTTAACTGGATATAAGTTTAGAAAAACTGTTCTATTAGCAAGTAACCGGTTTCTGCTAAGACGATACTGCTATCGTTGGTGATTGTTACAAATGGTCACTGATTAAACAGAGACTGGGGCAGAGCGACATGGCGTTCGGACGTAAATATCTTTCCAGCTGCGGCCGGGAGAAAAATAAAATAAAAATAAAAATAACTTAGGGGCGTGTCTACATCGACGTCTCTGATTCGATGTTGCGTTTGGCAGCGAATTTCTTTGCTTGTAATGACGTCGTGAGATACCAACTGTTACATGTAACATCGTTCTGCAGACGATGTCACAGTCACTCCATATCTTTGGCTTAGCTTATGACACTGAGCATGATACCGATCATTTACTGAATAATTCCTAGAATAATTTCTAGGCTATAAATGGAACTATTCGAAGAAAATTATCTAATGGAAAGAGTAAAGAGACACAGATGAAATTTCACAGTTAATTACTGTGCTAGTTTTGCTCTACGCTCAGAGACCGGTATGACAGACACTAAATACCTTCATAAAAAACGGGGATCATAAATGAAAGTTCCGAGATCTGTGAAACGCTGCGCGAGACTGGATGGATTTAAAAATAACGATGAGCGGAGATAATTCAATATTTTTAAAACAGAAAATAGAATCAACGAAATTAAAGAAATATGGCTCTCACATCTGGGAAGAATGAAAAAAGGAAGAATATCGAACGAAGTTCTATCAAATAGACCAATGGAAAGCCAGATATTTGGAAAACCAATGAAACGTTGGCGACAACTTTTGCTGTGACCGGAATAGGCGAGTAGCGCACTCCTTGTGAAGGAGAGTAGAGTTATTCTGCTTGAACGTTTATTATGGTTTACAGTGAGCCTCTTGAAGAAAAGTAAGCTTGAAATTTTAAGTATAGATGTCATTATTGGCACCACAGTGGAATTTGACAGTCTTTACCGCCAAATACGGAGTAAGGGGAAGGAATCTCCAGTTTCATTGACAGTGTCAGCATAACACACATTCGACTTCATATTTATTAGAAATTTTACTCTTGACTAAGGCAAGCGACATGTAACTATGCTTGTGAATCAAAAGATTTTCACATTTCATTAGAATTATAACTTTCTTTTTTAAAAGTCATACTTGCTTCAGTATCTTTCTGTTTTCAAAATGTACAGACAAAAAAAAAAACTTACTCCTTTGCATACTACGAATTTGCTTTGACAGTAGCAACGACTCCGAAATACTTGAGATTAACAACTCAGATAACTCACTCTGCATTCAGGAAAGCGTTTTGTTCTCATATTTTTAAATAAAGTAGATATGGTGAATAGTACAGAAAATATGGCACATAAAATCCATAAATGCATGGCTCATTCGTAGGGTTTCAATCATTTGCTGGGAAACGTTGTGTAATGAAATTAATCGGTGCACGTATTCGACAAGTTAGTATATATACTACTGTTGTAAGGGAGAGACAAGTTTATCTAGGAGTAATAGAAGTGTGACATAAAGCGAACATTCCAGTAAATGTGCGTAGTTCTGAAGCTGGCGAGGGCGCAACAAAGTGATACCGCTGGTGAAGAATGACTTTATTGATCACAAAGTAGGCACGACACGTTTTGGAATTATTTTCATCTTCAGAACTGCAAGTGCAAAGGTAGCACAAAGACAAGAGTGTTACCAGTTATGCACGACAAAACATGAGACTACAGACTATTGATTAACGAAGTTCAGTTTTCTATAACGTGGGTCTAGAAAAAAGAGGATAATGAGGCGACTTGACACTGAACACAAGTTCAGACCGGAAGAATGAAGAAGAAGATTGAGCACTTTCATTTGAATGGAAACGTTCCAGCATTTACGTTATGAAATTTAGGGGAATCACGATAAATGGAAATCTGTACAGACGAATAGAAAATTGTCTTCTCCAATGGGAGTCCAGTATACGGATCACAGTGTCATCGCTCTTTGTGTGCATCTTCAAGTAGGGAAACACGCGGCCTTATGGTCGACTACATTAGAGTGTTGGTGATCGTCCTCACTGCTTTGTTACCACATTAAGGTGAAAGGGTTGATAAAGCCAGCTAACAGCAGTTGCTGCTGTGAGTGTTAGCTGACGACTGGCGTGGTTCCATGGCCGTAGCCTTTCCAGCGATTGGTCTACTCCACGCATGCGCAGACGACCGGCTCGGCCCCTTATTGGCGCGCCACCCGCGCTGCCGCCATGCTGTGCGGAGTTGCGTCCGCCCCTTTCTGTCAGTGAGTGCAGCGTCGGGTGGTAGCCAGGGAACAGCCTTATGAGAAGATCACGGGACGTTCCTGCAGTTTAATATGGAGTTTGGCTGCCGGAGTTATCTCTGAAGCACGAAGTGTGCTCCTACTTTCAGTGTAGATCTCGGCAGGTGAATGATTGTTCAGGGACGAGGCGTGTTTGTGTGCATGTTCGTGGGTGTTTCCCTTCAAAGGATTGTGTGTAATGTTGCGGTTGTGTGTGTTAACGAAACCAGTCAGAAAAATAGTAACTATTATACTAATGTACATTTGTATTTCAGTAAAATGAATAATAAGAGTGAAGAACATATTGTTTTTAAGGTTGTTCGTTTGTAAATAAATTGTGAAAAGTACAATAAATGATACCTAATATCACAGATATATAACACTCACAAAGGACAGGCACAGCCTTAGATTTTACTGTTGCTGCCGGAGATGTTAGCCCTTAAGCCGGCAGAATGAGTATAGTTTGAGGGAAACAGTTAATATCATACAATGAGATGCAACCTCACCGTGCTTTTCGAAAGCTAAAACGTAGAACTGCCTAAATATAAAATAGCGAGAGGCTGCATGTCATCGTTTAACATGCTATTTATGTATTTCATATATCTCCTTCTGACGATTCGTAAACGAGAGTAGCGAACTAGAGAGGTTTAGTGGCTCTCCTAAAATTGTTTTTATTTTTGGACACCTAAACAGCATTTTATCTAGCGTAACTGTTGATTAACTGACACAGTGAGGCGTGAATTACAAGAAAATTTGCAACGTAGCGGAATCCAATGGAATCCCGTACAAGCGCGAGTTTGGAAAAAGACAGGGAAGAAACGCATCAAGTTTTGTTTTTAACGATCATTCTGACAAGCCTGAAATGATTTGCGGAAACGATCTTCTCGGATACAACCACCATTTAAATACAATTTCTAAATGGGAAACTCATTGCGTTTTATTTCGTTATACATAAAATGGAGATGGCGTTACTGCTTCTTACTTCGTGCGGTTTTACTAGAATCGTTGGCATATCCAATCATGTCGTATACTCCATGGCAATTTGACGTTCGTTGCACGCCATTTCTTGGTGCTGTAAGCTTAAGGTTCAGTAGTGTACATATTGTAGATTTATTGAAAATGCCTCCCAGCTTTTATTTAGTAATATTCTACGGTTTCATTTTCCACAGTTCAATAATTGATTTACATAACGTGTTATTTATTAAATAAAGTTAATGTTATTTCCTGTCTGGGATTATGATCTTTGTGAAAAAGAAATATTGTCAAAATAGAGAAAGAACAATTAAAAGACAATTTTCGTAGATGATTCCTGAATATCAGCTGAGTAAAGGGTGACTTCACCAGCACTTAAATGTGGCTACCATAGTTTAACAACGTTGTGGAACCCAATGGTATTCTGCACAAGCTTGAGTTTGAATAAAGATAGAGAAGAAACTATTCAAGTTTTGTTTTAGTGAGCATTTTGATAAGTCTGAAGTGATTCGCGGAAATTACGAAAATCTACATGTACGTGGGCAAGTGGCGATTTGAACGCTATGCCTGAAAAATACCAGTGAACTGTCTCAACTGATGCAGGACCTCATTTGGTGACCACTTTCAGTGCAAATCATAGAAACGATGTATTGCAATTACTACGTGTGCTATATACTATATATACCCTTATTAACGGGATACCACCTAAATTTTTTGTGGATGACGTAGATATTTCTGATGGAGCGTGAGCTGGAGGAATAACAAGTCAAATATTTACGAGGTCTCAGTTTAGTATAGGGATTTCCAACTGAAAAAACTAGAAAAACTGTGAGCTGTGAGATTCAGTAAGTACTATAATGAAGTAGCAGGATAAGTGATGCAACACTTAGACGTGACGGTGCAGATGGATGTGGTATTTAAGCATAGTGCTGACGTTGTACGAGATCGACAAAAGAAATTCTTATCACAAACTGTAGTGACAACGACCACGGAACTTGTAGAACTGTTAACTTTCACAGCTTATCTTCACTCTCCATATAGTAAGCATAAGTTGATAAATTTGAGTTTCGAGGAAATTCATCGAAGTCAGGAATATCCTACAGTACCAAAATATTGTATGGTTGTTTAATATGGACCTAGAGTATTTGTAACTCGTATAGGAACAAACAAACTGTCTCCATTTCAGCTATCGACTAGGAAATGATAGGGCAAGGCATGAACGTTTCGATACAAACGTCATCTCTGACGTTCTTCACTGTGAAATGGAAAATATATTTGTTAATATACTACATCTAAGCTTCGAGAACTGAGCCATTGGTACTAAAAAGTAAAATCTTTTGTGAGTACAACGTCAAACATTATAGAAAGATAGATTTATACTCAAGGAATAAGATTACGCCCAAATCTCCATTGGCAGGTATCCAAACTGAGAAACATACCGAAGGGTTTATTGAACAGCACATTGTCCTCAAAGCCAGTGGCTTATTTCGCCACTATCACTTTCACTTTCTCTCTCTGTCTCTCTCTTTGTCGGTGGAACATTAAATATCGTTGTGAGACCGAAGAACGCATCTGCTGTTTCCAACAGCAGCGAAACTCATGTTACCCCCTATTGTACAGGACAATGATAAGCGAGCCTTTGTTTTGTTTCAAAATCAACTGACCAGACGAGCTTCATATTCTAGAAGCTACTGTATAACGGAGTTGTGGCGTTGAAAAAGTAATGTTAATATCTCTGTTTCAGCTAAAAATTAGTCCCAAATGAAAGCATGTTAGGTTGGTACCGTTATACAATTGGGATGCATGCAAACTGCAGGGCAGAAAGGTCCCTCATGTCAGCTTTACCATATGTGAATGAAATGGAGACCATGTAGTCCAGCTGAACCACGGAGTCGGGTTAATAATTAACAATATTATAGCTACGTAAACAAGTTACGGAGGCTGGGCGAAAACATATTTTGAATTTATGTTATAAAGAAGGAAGGAAAGGATACACAACAAAATAGCAATATCAAAGGTCACTACTTTTCATTTGATATCATTGGAGAACAATTTTGTTTTCCATATACAGGGTTAGACAGCTGACAAAGACGTCCCAGATATGTCCAGAACGAGTAAATACGTCGAGCTGCTGTTGTCGTAAAGCAATACCGGACAATATAGCTAATTTTATGACGCACACAGGTAAATTTAAATGATAATGAATACTTTTTAACGGAACTGTGTTCTTTTCCTTGTGAAACTGGAAAGGGCCTTCTAAGATGACCACATCGACGTACATGCGTGAAACTCGATGACATAATAAGACAACAAAGGCGCAGACCGCCGACCTTCTGTCAGGCCTAGTGTACCAAATGCAAGAAAACATCTAATTCAGGCACGGCCCGTGTGTTTATAACTATGACTTTCATATCACGTTCTCATGTCCTCAAAATGTAGACTCTGAACACTGACACAGGCGATACACCGATTCCGGGCACACAATACGCGCGCTCAACTTCATCGGGACATATCGTAACACAAGCCCTTGTTACACGTTTTTTCATGTCTTCAGGGCTCGTCGGAGTTTCGTTGTGGACTTTTGTTTTAATTGTCCCCTCTGATAAAACTCGGAGGTTGTTTGTTTGGTGACCGTACAGGCCGTTTTGTTTTCCCTAAATGACCGATCCAACGAAGTCCAAAGTGCTGCTAAAAGTGCCTGTATTTAGATGCGCGAAATAGGCAGAACATCAAATCTCTGTATGTCCGCATCTTTATGCTGATGGTTGCAGGACCTCGCCTATCCGGTACAGAACGACTGATCAAAACACCTTCCAGCCGTATAAATTTCCAGATTGTTATTTTATTGAGCAGCCGCCTCTGGTCCTATCAAAATAGATGGTTGCTCAATGAACTGACAGCTTGGAAATCTAGACAACTGAAAAGTGTTTTGATTCGTCATTGTGGACAGAATACCCTTTATCTTGGTACTACGTGAATGCCCAGTGGGATGTCCTCCAATGATGCGGAGCGAATCTGTTAGGCACTGTAGATACTTGTGGCTGTTTAGAGTAGATAAAAAAGAGGTCAGTGATGCGATACGTGAAAATCCCGCAGCACACGTTGACAAACCAAGAGCGTTTTTTATGTGCTTGACTCAGTCAGAGTGGGTTTGCAACTGACAAATTATGCATACTGCGAAGATTGATTTACCCTCCTGTCTATCTAAAGCAGGTTGTACAGTACATTCACAGCATTGAAAATTCTCCACATGACAGTACTGTTAATTATATGGTGTAACAATACAATAATAAAAATATTAATTTATAGAATACATCTTATCAATAACTGTATACAAAAATAAAAATTAATTAGAAAGATTATGAAATTAAAATACGTAAAGACAAAAACGAAAATAAATGTTTGAGAAACGTTATAATTCACTGCGAAGAGCTGGTGATAAAAATTACTTTATTATACAAGAAGTTTCTGTCGACAGACCATTATCACTTACCATAAAATATTCGCAACGACTTGCAAGGCAATATAAAATCCATGCCATGAATAATATGAAACGCATAATTTGCCACTGTTGTGAAATAGGAATATAAATTAGATCGTCAACAATAAAAATATTTCATATCATTTTTCAAATGTTTACGAGCTGCGGGGAATCTTCTTCTTAAAACGTAAATGAATGTATTAAATTGTTCTAATAGGGATTTCCCTTGCTTTCCTTCGATTTGCGACTGATTCGATATGTCTTCGATTTTCCCTGCACCGAAAGTGGCCTGAATTTGTAGCCACCGGTGCATTTCCTGTAAATATTGTCCCTAAATGGACTATTCGTTAATTTTCTTTTTAATATGAGTGGCACTCCAGATAGTGTGGGGTTTGGTAAATCTCGTGTCAGCACAACTCTATTTTGGTTTTCATAATGTATTTGATTCTACTTAATCAATATTATATATTTAATAAAGCACTTGTAATTAATCGTCCAGTTATTGAATCACACGGCAAAATAAGGACTCGCCACAATTCTTTGTGGATGAACATACTATCCTATTATTAGTTATTACTGTATTTATAATGAACTAAATTACAATTACACATGCTTCTATACAAGCACGACACTTTACAGATTACACAGAGTTTTATGCTACTTGTGAGCTAGGCTACCTGACCCAAAAAGTGAAGCATCCAGAACTGAAGAAGGAAACCAACTTAGTAGTATAAGCCCAGTTATCACTATGACCTTGCACCTTCTCTGGCCTGGACATATGCACTGATTCTTTGAGAAAGAGTGTCATAAAGCAGTTGTGTCCTCTTCCTCTCTTGAGTCAAGCTGGCCCACGCTGCTCCTTGACATCCCGGATACTGGTGCTGGGATGCAATTGACGTCAGAGCTGGTCTCACACGTGTTCTGTCGGGGATTGAGACGTGGTTCTTGCTGGCATGGCAATGCCTCAACATCTAGCAGGCAATACATAGACACACATTTAATGTGTGGAAGAGCGTTGTCATGTTGAAAAATGGCACCACGATACTATTGCATTAGAGATAACCTGTTAACTCATTGAATGTCTCTCCATACCATTGTCTTGTAAAAAGATCCCTCAATCACCACCAAATGTGACTTAATGTCATATCGGTTGATTCCCTGACAAACACCGGTGTGCCTCTGCAAAACATTTGAAGGATGGGATCTCTTTCCAGGTCGCCGACATACTCTAGGACGATGGTCATGTGGTGTAGTGGAGAACTGCGATTTGTCATTGAACACATGCTTCGCCAGTCATCACTCATCTATACTTCCCTGTCTTCACACCACTCCACATGCACCCGTTTCTGTTGCGATGTTTGTGCAGTCCTAAGCATTAAGTAGTCTGGCTGCAGCTAGCCTCGACCAATGGTGTGGAATGACACAGAATGTTGCAGTGAATTCATTACTTCTTCTCGGATGGCAGGCACGGAGGTGAAGGCATTGCTATGTGCTGGTGCCCAATATGGCAATCCTCCTTGTGGCGATAATATGTCGACTGGAATCCTGACGACAAGTCTGCCTGTCTCATGTTGCCACGGAATCCAGCGTCAGGCCACTGTCACATCTGAATGCACTACAAATCTGGACAATGTGCGATTCGACCTGCCGGTCAAATGGAGATCGACAGTGAGGTCCCTTTCACTGTCAGAAGGTATAACGCTGTTTCACACGAGTACTTGGCACGTCTAGGTTTTTCACAGTGATCACTCAACATCTGACGCTGTTCACACCTATTATACACTCTACCTGGTCTGGTAACAACACTAAACTCAAGCAACACTATGCAACCTAGTGCCCGTTCTGTCTGTCACAGAGAATTACAACTCTTCCATTTACACACCCGCCACTTCTTTTATGTACATGTACCAAGTTACATGGGCATCTGACCATGTCTTATGAGTGATTCATTGTTTCATCAGGCGATGTGTATTCATGCACTTTCTCTTCAAGGACCCTCATGAATAACCTATGGCACTTAAGTTCTCTCCATCAGTACGTCATGTGTACTCAAGCCCTTGCTATGTGGCCTCTCACTCACCCCTCTCCTGTGTTAACATCTCTCAGACCTGTATTTACGTCTCTAATATTTAATTGGAACTAGTTTAGTTCACTCGTAGGTAAATTGTTAAGAGTCAGTAAGGCTAAGTAACTTAGATGTATCTGCATTCTTAATTAAGAGATGCATTTGTCACTGTGAAGATCCACGTCTGATAGCTTCCATTTGAAAAGTCCGTTTGAGCACCATCATAAACCACTACAGTCACAGAATGCTGATGGTCTATTTCCTATTCTCTGTAAGTATTGGGAGTATGGGCCTTGCCTTGACATAAAATTAACCACAGCTCTACTGGGGACCATTAAATTCATTGCTAGTCTCTGTCTGATATTCTGTAGGAGATGTTGTATTTTCAGTGCTCCAAACTCGCTGCTATTCATCAACTGCCGTTTTAAAGTTCTGCATTACTATTTACTAGCTGCTTTAGTTATTACCCGCTGCTGGAATCGAATATCAGTAGTTTTGTTATGATGAATGGTAGTGATTTAGTAAGCACTGTATAAGCAGTAGCGTCGGCCGCCCTCATGTGTCTGTCTTCTTGGGTAAGCACAGGTCATGACGTGCACCCGCCTGTGTCCCGCTCTATCCTTTATGCCCCAATTCACGACACGGTGGCACACACAGAGTCGTTGCCGAGTGATGCATGCTGGGGTAGAAGAGGGAATCTATGCATTGTGATAGAGATATACCTACACACCATACAATATGTACACTGCGTAGCAAATTTAATAATTTTTAACATGGTTTACGAGGTGTGATTGAAAAGTTTTAAGAATGGGCTTTTAATTGTACAATGGTGGTACTTACATGCTACTGTGATGCATCTCCTTCAAAATAGCCCCCTTCCGACCGAACACACCGACTCCAACGGTGTTTCCACTGTTGGAAACATTCCTGAACACTTTCTTCCTGAAGCGTGTTAAGGACGCTCTCTGTATTTGCCTGGATGTCTTCAATCGAGTCAAATCGCTTCCCTTCAAGTGAAAATTTCAGTTTACGAAACAGTCCGCAAGGCCAAATCAATGGAATATGGCAGTTGTGAAAGCACAGGAATTTTGAATTTGGTCAAAACTTTAGCGATGGAGAAGACATGATGAGCCAGAGCATTGTCATAGTGTAGCACCAAACTCCTGTCTTTCCACAATGCAGGCCTTTTCTTCTGCACCTTTTCACGCAAACGCTCAAGGACACATTTGTAGTATTCCTGGTTAATTGTCTGTCCTCCAATGGTAAATTCACGATGCGTAATACCGGTAAAGTCGAAAAAATTCACCAATATTGTCTTCACCTTCGACTTACTTTGCCGTGCTTTTTTCAGTCGTGGGGAACCTGGAGTCTTCTACTGCGAAGACTGCGCTTTGGTTTAAGGATCATATGCACATACCCACGATTCGTCACCTGTAATTACCCTATTTAACAAACCTGAGTCATTTTTAGTCCGATTAATCAGTTCTTGGCACACTTCAAGTCGGAATTGTCTCTGGTCACTTGACCACACTTTTGGAATGAATTTTGCGGACACTCGACACATGTTCAGATCTTCAGTTAAAATTGATTGAATTGCATAGAAACTTAAATTAAGTTCATTAGCCATCTCCCTAATAGTAAATCTACGATCAGAGCGCACTAAGTCGCGAACTTTCATAACATTTTCATTCGTTTTTGAAGTGGAAGGACGGCTGGACCGTGGTTCATCTTCACATGATTCGCTGCTATTTTTAAACCTGTTGAACTAGACAAAAACATTTGACTGGCTCATACAATTATCTCTAAAAGCTGTTTTTAATAGTCTGTAAGTCTCAGAAGCTGATTTCCCGGTTTTAAAACAAAATTTCACACTAATTCGTTGCTCCGTCTTGACGTCCATTTTCACGCAGACAGAATCCGGCAACAAGCCCTAACAGACCCGCACTCAACCAGCTGCCACAACGAACTGAATAAAGGAAACGAAGTTTCCTGTCAGAGGGCGTTCAAGAACTCCTGTTCGCAACTTTCCGTGTGGGCCAGGCACATACTGCCTTTGCACGAAGAGGCAAGGGAGGCGCACGCAACTGTGCAAAGTCACCCATGCCTCTGATTTGTGCACTTGAGCCGCCATGCACAGCTGCAAGCGTCTCCCGTACCCAGATGGTGAGTCGTGTGCAACGGTTGTGTGCTTGTTCACGGTTCTCTCCATTTGGTGCTTTGTTTTACAACGTCTTTGTGTTGGAAGGCATGCAACTGTGTAAAGTCACATGCGTTTCTAATTTGTGCGTGTGAGCAACCATGTGAAGTCAAAACTGTCGCTAACCCTCGCATTCAGACACGGGCAACGGTCGTGCGCCTGTCCACAGTTCTCTCAGTTTGGTGCTCTGTTTTACTATCTCTCACTGTTCAAAGATTCAGTATTCTGCACACATTCAAATTTACCTTTGAGTTCAAATTTATCATTGGTGGAATGATATAAGGAGAAGCACATGGTATTTGAAGAGTAGTGTCGTCCATTTTCTTGTTTATCTTAGTTAATTCCGTGGATTATTATCTTAGTTAATTCTGCTGCTTGGCGAAACAAAATAACTGTCCGCAGTTCCTTGCAACTAAATAAAATTTCGAAACAATAAAGGAAAACCATAATAAAATAAAGAGCCTTTATTTGGTACTTCCAAAGTACACGTGTCGAGGAAAATAGGTGATTCTGGGCCATTTGATGCACTGAGGCATGCTGGTTCCTTTGGCCTCCAAGTAGTTTGTGTCGACTTGAACAAATAAAAGAATACTGAAAGAGTGCTTATAAGTGAAACAGCTGCTTCCTCCGTAGTATGGGTTCTGCAGAACCCCCTGTTTGCCGTCAAAAGTACCCAAACAATGCGGTAAATTGCACCCCAATTCAAAATTCTGCGCGCCGTCCAACTGCTCCGCTATAATTCGGCGAAAACCGCACCTCGGCATATTTATTTATTCTGGATGTATCTGTAGTGGCCTGTCTTAGCTGCCTCACCTTGTATGTATGACAGTAAGCAACAACTAAACAAAATCTCTGTCGAACCATCGTGGACACGGGATAGGGGCCGGTCAGACATTAACCAAAGAAAAATCATCAAACAACCGTATGTTTTCATTAGTTGCGAGTTTATTGATATGACCAATTTCGGCATTTCACTGAAGCCATCTTTAGGCCCCTATGCGCTCATTGTACACAGAATCAGATACATTGTTGCATGCGTAACCAGGGAAAACAATACCTGAATTCAGTGAATTTTTTGTGCTGTGTGTATTTCAAACTCTTGTTGTCCTGTCTTAGAAGTACACACTCCACAAAATATTGACGGCTCCGGTTACCCAGGCATCGACGTATCTGATTCTCCACACATGTATTGCATAGGAGCCTGAAGATGGCATCAGTGAGATGCCCAAACTGATCGTGTAAATGAAATAGTAACTTATGACAACATACCACTGTTTGGTGATTTTTCATTGGAAAATAAAAAAGGGCTTTCAGCATACAGCTGCGTCGTTGCTCTAAAAGTTTCGTGGTTTTCGCCATAAAGTGAAACCATATCCACTTTTTCGACTTTCGCATGGATTATCAGATGCCTGAATAGCTTATTGAGCAAGTTGCCTGATCGCTGAGCACAGACTGATGAGCTTCAAGCGCACTGTTTGCCGTAAATACTCGAAGCATACGGGATTTACATATTCGCTCGCATAAGGAACACAAGGGCTAGAAAAGGACGTAATAAACAGTGTTGGTAAGTTCAGTCAATGCACTGACTGACGGCTGCCAAAACACGCTCCGCTGAAAATTTGTCTGTTGCACGGAGAATGTTGCCCTAACACTTGACTTGTAATATGTCATGCCAAATGAAAACCACTGCCAGACCTAGACCCGAGCGCTGATTTCTTGTGTATTACGAGCAGTTGCCGCAGCCGTTAAGCTACCTAGACACGCCTAAGGCCACTTTCACTCTCGATCATACTCAAATTTCCATTTGTAACGACACATTCATTACAATGCAGGTCCATCATCTTTGAATGAGTTTCATTGATACCGTTTCACATCATTTCATTAATGTCACCGCCACTAATTCTAATTATTTTGTTCCAGTGAATGTAATTCTAAAGCTATACAGTAACCGACGAAAAGTATCGGGATACATTGTACGCAAATTCAAGGTGCACGGGGCAAGAAAGGAGAGGAAAGAGAAGTGGCTAGTGATGTCAGCTGCATAGCGACATTACGCGGAATCAGCGGCGACGACTGAAAACGTGTGCCGTGCCGGGATCTTCTGCTTACTTGACAGGTGCGTCAACCTACTGCCACCCAGACACAGTGTTCATCGCAGCTGCGTGGACTAATCCGGCACGACCCTCGACCGACCCGCACTCCCACCTAGCGCTATCTATCCGCAGTCCCTGCCAATTCCTCCCATGCTCGCCACTCTGACAGTACAGCGAGAGGTCAGACGTATTTGAGCATCCGCACTGAGGAAGGTGGATTCGTTGCCCATCGAGACGAATCAAATGTATGAATGCGTGGTGTCTGTTCTTTCGGACATGTCGGGAAAAGCAGACACCACGCATTCATTTAGCATCGCGATACCTCCACGTAAAGCGCCATTGACCAAGAGATGCCACGAGAGAGAGACGACAATATAAGATGAGGCAGGCACAGTTGTGCTACCTGCAGCGCAGTGACTTCTACTCTGAAGAGCCAAAGAAACTGGTACACCTGCCTAATATCGTGTAGGACCTCCGCGAGCATGCAGAAGTGCCGTAACACAACGTGGCGTGGACTCGACTAATGTCTGAAGTAGCGCTGGAGGGAATTGACACCATGAATCCTGCAGGGCTGCCATAAATTCGTAGGAGTACGGGGGGGGGGGGGGGTGGAGATCTGTTCTGAAAGCACGTTGCAAGGCATCCCAGATATGCTCAGTAATGTTAATATCTGGGAAGTCTGGTGGCCAGCGGTAGTGTTTAACCTCAAAAGAGTGTTCCTGGAGCCACTCTGTAGCAATTCTGCATGCGTGGGGTGTCGCATTGTCCTGCTGGAATTGCCCAAGACCGTCGGAATGCACGATGGGCATGAGTGGATGCAGGTGATTAGACAGGATGCTTACGTACGTGTCATCTGTCAGAGTCGTATCTAGACGTATCAGGGGTCCCATATCGCTCCAACTGAACACGTCCCACACCATTACAGAGCCTCCACCAGCTTCAACAGTCCCCTGCTGACGTGCAGTGTCCATGAATTCATCAGGTTGTCTCCATACCCGTACACATCCATCCACTCGATACAGTTTGAAACGAGACTTGTCCGTCCAGGCAACATATTTCGAGTCATCAACAGTCAAATGTCGGTGTTGACGGGCCCAGGCGACACGTAATGCATTGTGTCGCGCAGTAATCAAGGGTACATGAGTGCTCCTTCGGTTCCGAAAGCCCATATCGATGATGTTTCGTTGAATGGTTCGCATGATGACACTCGACGTTGGCCCAACATTGCGGAAGGGTTGCACTTCTGTCACTTTGAACGACTCTCTTCAGTCATCGTTGATCGCTTTCCAACAGGATATTTTTCCGGCTGCAGCGACGTCGAAAATTTCATGTTTTAACAGTTTCCTGATATTGACGGTACACTCGTGAAATGGTCGTACGGGAAAATGCCCACTTTATCGCTATCTGGGAGATGTCGTGTCCAATCGATCGTGCTCCGAATATAACACCACGTTCAAACTCTCTTAAGTCTTGATAAACTGCCATTGCAGCAGCAGTAAACGATCTAACAACTGCACCAAACACTTGTTGTCTTACATAGACGTTGCCGACTGTAGCGCCGTGTTCTGCCTGTTTACGTATCTCCGTATTTGAATACGCATGCCTATACCAGTTTCTTTGGGGCTTCAGTGCATACATCTACATGGATACTCCGCAAATCTCAGTTAAGTGTTCGTAGAACAACCTTCACAATAATTCTCTATTATTCCAATCAACAACGTCTCGCGGAAAAAACAAACACCTATATCTTTCCGTGCGAGCTCTGATGTCCCTCATTTTATTATGATTATCGTTTCTCCCTATGTAGGTTGGCGTCAACAAAATATTTTTGCTTTCGGAGGAGTATGTTCGTGATTATTTAGTGAGGAGATTCCGCCGCAACGAAAAACGCATTTGTTTTAATGATGTCCATCCCAAACTCTGTATCATGTCGGGAATATTCTCTCCCCTATTTCGCGATAATACAAAACGTGCTGCTCTTCTTTGAACTTTCTCGATGTACTCCGTTAATCCTATTTGGGAAGGATCCCAGACCGCACAGCAGTGCTCTAGAAGAGGACAGACAAGCATTGTGTAGGCAGTTTCTTTAGGAGATCTGTTACATTTCTCCCAGTACAACGCAATCTTTGGTTTGCCTTTCCCACAGCGTTTTATATGCGTTCTTTCCAGCTTAAATAGTTCGTGATTGTAATTCCTAGGTATTCAGTTGAATTTATGGCCTTTAGGTTTGACTGATTTATCGTGTAACCGAAGTTTAATGGATTCCTGTTAGCACTCGTGTGGATGACCTCACAATTTTCATTATTTAGGGCCAATTTCCAATTTTCGTACCATACAGATGTGTTTTATAAATCGGTTTGCAATTTGTTTTGATCGTCTTACGACGATATTAGACGATAAACAACAACGTCGTCTGCAAAGAACGGCTACTGACACTGCCTCCTAAATCGTTTATGTAGATAAGGAACAGCTGAGCGCCTGTAACACTAGCTTGGGGAACGCTAGAAATCACTTTTGCTTTACTCGATGACTTTCCGTCAATTACTACGAACTGTGACCTCTCTGGCAGGAAATCACGGATCCAGTCACATAACTGAGACGATATTCAATAAGCACTGAATTTCACTGCAAGTCGCTTGTGTGGTACAGTGTCAAAAGCATTCTGGAAATCACGCAGAGAAGGTTTTAATTGTCGCTTGGCGCTAGTATACTTTACATACGACCAGAATCTCTTAGGATTTTCTGCCAGGTTTCGAGAAAAAGTTCGGTTGTTGAAACTGTTATAACCATCTGGCATTGAAGTCCGCACTAAATTTCTATCTTCTGTAAAAGATCGCCAATCTTGGAGATTTTGCATTCGTTTAAACTTGGCATGCTTTTTTCGCTGTTTCCGCAACAGTGTTATGACCCGTTTTGTGTACCGTCATCTCCGTTGTTTGTTAATTTATTGGGTATAAATATCTCAGTTGCTGTCGATACTATATCTTTGAATTCAAGCCACATCTGGCCTACCCTTACGTTGTTAATTTGAAAGGAGGGAGATTGTTTCTCAGGAAGGCGTCAAGCGAATTTTTATCTGCTAGTTTGAATAGATATATATGTTTCATTTATTTTTCGAGGATTTTGGGGTTAGAGTATTCAATCTCGCTACGACAACCCTGTGTTCACTTTTCCCTGTTTCAGTTTTGATGCTCGTTGTTAGCTCAAGATTATTTGTTGCTAAGAGATCAAGTGTGTTTTCACAACCGTTTACTATTCGCGTGGGCTCATGAACTAACTGCTCGAAATAATTTTCAGAGAATGCATTTAGAACAATTGCGTTTGATGTGTTATGCTTACTTCCGGAATTAAACATGTATTTTCGCCAACATGTCGAGGATAAATTAAAGTCACCACCAACTGTTATTGTATGAGTCGGGTACGTGTTCGAAATTAATCTCAAATTTTCTTTGAACCTTTCAGCAACTGCGTCATATGAGTTGGGAGGTCGGTAAAAGGATCCAATTATTATTTTATTCCGGTTGCCAAGAACGACCTCTGCCCAAGCTAACTCACAGGAACTGTCTACTTGAATTTCATTACAAGCTAAATTGCTTCTAGCAGCAACGAACACACCACCGGCAACTATCGGATCATCGTTAGGTTATTCGCAAAAGTTTCAAGTGAAGTTGTCTTTCACTTTAGCCAGCTTTCAGAACCTACAACGATTTGAGCATCGTTGCTTTCTATTAGCGCTTGGAGCTCTGGTACCTTCCCACCACAGCTACAACAATTTACAACTGTTATACCGATGATTCCTGTATCTACGTTATTCCTATGTTCGATCTGCACACTTTGAGACTTAGAACGTGGTCTAGTAATTGGACGTCACTTAAGTAGAAAATCCACGGACGGGATAGACGTGCGTGGCACCTTATAATTGATTTAGTTATTGCAAAGAACAGTGACTCCTTTCCACAGAATAAGGCGTTCCATTGTTCAAAACAACAATGTCACATCTTTATACTTGTCTTTTCTAGTGTCTAAATAGAACGAGTTGACTGAGAAGTACTATTTCTGCGAATGCCAAACGAAAGCTACAAAACAATTTCCCTTCTGTCAGAACATGCTTCAATTAGGGTTGGGTTGGGTTGTTTGGGGGAAGAGGCCAAACATCAAGGTCATCGGTCTCATCGGATTAGGGAAGGAAATCGGCCGTGCCCTTTCAAAGGAACCATCCCAGCATTTGCCTGGAGCGATGTAGGGAAATTACGGAAAACCTAAATCAAGATGGCCGGACGCGGGATTGAACCAACCGTCGTCCTCCTGAATGCGAGTCCAGTGTGCTAACCACTGCGCCATCTCAATTAGGGATAAATATACTAAATGAAGCAAATTTATTAAAACCAAATATTTTCAACATGACAGTCCATCAACAATCTTTGTGGGTCAAAATAGACCTGAATACATAACGAAAGTTAAGAAAACGCTAAATGTGGAAGGATATGAACACAATTTACAGCATTCCGTACAGCGCACAGCAAAGAAACATTACGGTATTTCGATAATTTTTACTTTTCGGACAGTTTGACTATATCTGAATAGAAACAACTGAATGAAACGCAATTTTCGTGCCGTGCGCATTTCGTCTTTATTCTCTGCAAGGCATCTTCAGTGGCTTGGAAATGTACATATTTTACTATTTAGTTTACATTTTAGGGCAATGTACCTACTGCAAACTAAATAGTAAAATATGTACATGTTCCAGGTCACTGAAGATGCCTTGAAGAGAATAAAGGCGAAAATCGTATGGCACGAAAATTGTGTTTCATTCAGTTGTGGTCAGATGGCCCAAAAAGTAAACATTATCAGTATATCGTAATATTTGACGCAACTGAAGAAGACAGGACTACAAAAGTTGAAGGAAAGAAACAGTTCGTGGCTGCGAGTGTTTTAATAAGTATGCATAAGCACCGTGTCGTAAAGCAGCATCTGTGAGGCAATGGATTGTGTAAAATAACATTCCTGAAATGGACTAATCTGCCCAACGTCCCGAACTGAACCCAACAGAACATCTTTGAGATGAATAAGAATGTCGACTTCGCTCTAGACCCTAATGTACACGTTTGGGATCTTTAGGAAGAATGGGCTTCCATTCTTCCATAGATATTCAGACACTTAATTGAAAGTGCTCCAAAAGTTTTAAAGCCTTCATAAAGGTGAAGAGTGGACACATCCGATATTAAGGTCTACTAACAGCTCGCCGGGTATTTTTAATCGGGTAGTATACTTGATCTTGTTATATGCTACTTTGATCTACTACACCTTTCCACCCATCAAAATATCTAACTGTTCATTAAATGTACTTTCCTGTGATAACCTATGTAAATTTCATGGATTTGCATTTAAACGCCGGCCGCTGTGGCCGAGTGGTTCTAGGCGCTTCAGTCCCGAACCGCGCTGCTACTACGGTCGCAGGTTCGAATCCTACCTCGGACATGGGTGTGTGTGATGTCCTTAGGTTAGTTAGGTTTAAGTAGTTCTAAGTCTAGGGGACTGATGACCTCAGATGTTAAATCCCATAGAGCTTAGAGCCATTTGAACCATTTGCATTTAAATATAGATTCATTGCTGTTATATTTTATATTCTGTGTTTATTACTACGCATGAGATAGCAGAGGCGATGGCAGAGTAATGTAGCGACAGCGATAATATTATTGACCAGGAATGCTTCATTACGCTAACGCGATTGCATGATAGCCGTAATTCAAGAGGAAAAAAATAAAATTAAAAAAAAACTGGGTTATAAGTTGGCAGCTAAAACTAAAGATCATTACTATAATCGTCATTGTAAAGAATTTCAGTAATTATATGATAGAGTTCCGCTAGTTTTTGCTTGAGCCAGAACATCGCGCAACTGGTATTGCAATTTACGACGCGGTAGTGCAAGGAAATTAGATTGCTTTGAATCTCCGACATGGACATGTTTTGTTGCCTTAGTTGTGGGGTACTGTAAAGCATATTGGGTTAGATTAGTATACAGACGCCTGATCGGAATAAAAAGCCTATGCATTTGTCTGATAGGAGCAAAAACGACGGAACATTGTAGAAATTCGCACTGATTTTATTTCTTTAGGGTAGTAAGGGGGTCTTGGTCATGGTAAGGGAATTGGTGCAACATTAAAGAGATTTTTTTATTTAACTCCACATCAAGTAGGTAAGACTGACATAAAAAATATGTGTCGTTCCAGCGGAACCATATTAATTTGAAGTAAAATTACTCCATAATATCGCAGAAGTAAAGATTTCGTTGTAGCAGCTAGGTGCTCATTCAGAATTGTTAAATCTAACACCAGATGAGACATTGTTCAAATTTAAAATAGAAATCTATGCTACGATACTGGGATTATTCAGCTTTAATGGCTCAGTTTTTATTGCATTTGTTAATAAGAGATCGCATTGCCTCCCGGCATATTCGTTCGATGAAATAATGAGCTACAATCACTCGACGATTTTTATACTGGCTACGAACATTTTTGGTCCCTCTGGGCGTATCAGATACCACCAACTAAACACACTCAGGGTAAAAATATTATAAAGGCGAGTTTGGCGTTTGTGATATAAGGCATCGCAGCTACATTACATAGTCTGTTTAGTATCAAAACCAATCGAAATCCGATAATCTGTTCTATAGCTGTGCACCAGAACTGCTACATTATTCTGGCCGTGATATAGAGCAGCGGAATGGAAGTTGAACTATACTTGGAAGTGCGGGCTACGAGGGCGGAGTACATCGAAACGGGAGCGGAAAGCCATGTCGGCGTGGGCAGGCGCACGCATATGCAAGTAGACGTGGAAGTGCGGCCGTGGCCTCTGGGACAGCGAACAGACGACGGTTGGCGAATGTTCACTTAAAATGCCGCGCTCCATTTATCCGTCTGTCAGGTGCATCGGCGGAGGTACATATATAGCTTCTTCGTTCTGCCCGACAGGGATGAAGCGTGCTGTCATCTATGGATTAGGAGGGCTCTGTTCGTCATTGGATGTGGTCACGAGTTAGAGTGGTTTGGGTGGTAAAACGTGGGTGCTTCATATATTCTGTGCGCTGAGGTGGAGAACACTTTGCTGCGTCACTAGCGACCTCTCTGTCTCTGATACAGCACACGCTCAGTCGTCTATTATTCTTATTATTATAACTACTATTTTCTTATCCAGGACGGCACAACACAGGTATTTACAAATTGAAAACACATCTACAACATATACAAAAGACTTCGAAACCTGGTAGTTAAGGGAAGGCAGGATTCAGTTACGATTGTGGACGGGGCTGTAATCAGTTACGATTGGTTGCCTTTTACAGTTACGCACAATTTATTTTAAACCAGTAATTCTAGACTCAACAATAAATACAAATACCACACGCTATTAATGAACGAATAAACAACTGTGTAAATAATAGTGTTTTCAGTGAGTTACAATTTAGCAAATCATCATTAAATACAGATACAGCAGATAATGTTTTATAAGCGAGCCACTGTGGTCTGGGTAGAAGGCCTTACACGCCAGGAATGGCAATAAATTAAGAAATATTTTAAAACTCGCTGCCACTTACAAATTACAGGTATTGAAATATTAAAGGCAAGTCGATGCTGTATTGTAACATATCACCCCGGACTACAAGTCCTTTAAAAAAAAAAAAAAAAAAAAAAAAAAAAAAAAAAAAAAAAAAATGGCAGTAAATAAGGTTTTAAGGCTTACTACTAAAATACAAACACGAAATCTGAATTTTAAGGCAAATGACCAAAATCACGGCTGTGATCACCAAACACGTGTAATAAGACGATGGTAAACTTTGTAACACAAACCTTAACATCCACTGAACACTACACTTCTGGATTTATTCCAGAAGGGGACTATAACTATTAACTAGACATATATATATATATATATATATATATATATATATATATATCCTTTATGTAGGCATTACAAGGTATTGTAATAAATAATACAATAACAAAACACAAGGACCAGTACATAAGTGCCTTAAAGGGTACTGAGCCAGATTATACCCGCAGAAGGCGTGGGCTGAAGGAGCCACTGAACTACTGGCCATCAGTCCTCTTGGTAGAGCACACATATCTTACAAGAACCAAGGGACCACAGACGGTGCTCCAGGAATCGACCTCTGAGACGGTCCGGCAACAACTGGGGCGTTAGCGGCGACCAGCCAAGAAAAATTACCGCTGATTGAACTTAACAGGTTGAACGCAGTAAATAGTAATAAGAAGTCGAGGAAAGCTAATCAGATCCGCCTTCCCCAAGCGCTTCACTCACTGCTCTTCGCCTCGGCGACACTACGAGCAGCAACACGAACCCAAGTCACTGGAAAATCGCAAGATATCACAATGGTGGAGGTTTCTCTACTTGGATTGAAATGCACCCATCTTAAAGCTAGCTGGATCCGGTTTACGACGAGGTCGTGCACCCTCGTGACCACAGCCCTTCCATCCGGCAGTCCATGCGTGCCGTCAGCTGTCCCGGCGTATTCTGGCACTGCGCGGAGTCCCCAACCGAACTGGCCCACTCACAAGACCCAGAAAAACAACGACATCCCCCAAAGATAGGGTAACAGTTACTACATATCAATAACCGCCGCTGCTGCCACTAGCGGACAGGAAACGCTTGCGAAAACGAGTGGCGCAAGTCAACACGAGAAGAAGACAAACAACCGCTGCCATGCCTACTAAACGATACCGTCTGGCCTCCAACAGAGGGCGGAAACCTACAAACAGCACCAACGCCAGCCGCAGCACCTCTCAGACTTTTTACATGTCAAATTGATTTCAAGTCCCAAAATTCGGAAGTATTTATGGCTGGAACATTTGCTGGAACCAGAGCTTCCAGCATGCAGGGTTCAGGAAACTCCGGGCAGACCAAAAGATGTGCAACATCTTGAAGTTGTCCACACTGGCAGGTACAGGGTGTTTCAAAAATGACCGGTATATTTGAAACGGCAATAAAAACTAAACGAGCAGCGATAGAAATACACCGTTTGTTGCAATATGCTTGGGACAACAGTACATTTTCAGGCAGACAAACTTTCGAAAATACAGTAGTTACAATTTTCAACAACAGATGGCGCTGCGGTCTGGGAAACTCGATAGTACGATATTTTCCACATATCCACCATGCGTAGCAATAATATGGCGTAGTCTCTGAATGAAATTACCCGAAACCTTTGACAACGTGTCTGGCGGAATGGCTTCACATGCAGATGAGATGTACTGCTTCAGCTGTTCAATTGTTTTTGGATTCTGACGGTACACCTGGTCTTTCAAGTGTCCCCACAGAAAGAAGTCACAGGGGTTCACGTCTGGCGAATAGGGAGGCCAATCCACGCCGCCTCCTGTATGTTTCGGATAGCCCAAAGCAATCACACGATCATCGAAATATTCATTCAGGAAATTAAAGACGTCGGCCGTGCGATGTGGCCGGGCACCATCTTGCATAAACCACGAGGTGTTCGCAGTGTCGTCTAAGGCAGTTTGTACCGCCACAAATTCACGAAGAATGTCCAGATAGCGTGATGCAGTAATCGTTTCGGATCTGAAAAATGGGCCAATGATTCCTTTGGAAAAAATGGCGGCCCAGACCAGTACCTTTTGAGGATGCAGGGACGATGGGACTGCAACATGGGGCTTTTCGGTTCCCCATATGCGCCAGTTCTGTTTATTGACGAAGCCGTCCAGGTAAAAAATAAGCTTCGTCAGTAAACCAAATGCTGCCCACATGCATATCGCCGTCATCAATCCTGTGCACTATATCGTTAGCGAATGTCTCTCGTGCAGCAATGGTAGCGGCGCTGAGGGGTTGCCGCGTTTGAATTTTGTATGGATAGAGGTGTAAACTCTGGCGCATGAGACGATACGTGGACGATGGCGTCATTTGGACCGCAGCTGCAACACGGCGAACGGAAACCCGAGGCCGCTGTTGGATCACCTGCTGCGCGTTGCCCTCTGTGGTTGCCGTACGCGGTCGCCCTACCTTTCCAGCACGTTCATCCGTCACGTTCCCAGTCCGTTGAAATTTTTCAAACAGATCCTTTATTGTATCGCTTTTCGGTCCTTTGGTTACATTAAACCTCCGTTGAAAACTTCGTCTTGTTGCAACAACACTGTGTTCTAGGCGGTGGAATTCCAACACCAGAAAAATCCTCTGTTCTAAGGAATGAACCATGTTGTCTACAGCACACTTGCACATTGTGAACAGCACACGCTTACAGCAGAAAGACGACGTACAAAATGGCGCACCCAGAGACTGCGTTGTCTTCTATATCTTTCACATCACTTGCAGCGCCATCTGTTGTTGAAAATTGTAACTACTGTATTTTCGAAAGTTTGTCCGCCTGAAAACGTACTGTTGTCCCAAGCATATTGCAACAAACGGTGTATTTCTATCGCTGCTCGTTTAGTTTTTATTGCCGTTTCAAATATACCGGTCATTTTTGAAACACCCTGTAGCATCGCCAGTAACGTAGCCCCTCCGCTTAATGGTTCAAATGGCTCTGAGCACTATGGGACTTAACTTCTGAGGTCGTCAGTTCCCTAGAACTAAGAACTACTTAAACCTAACTAATCTAAGGATATCACACACCTCCATGCCCGCGGCTGTATTCGAACCAGCGACCGCGGCGGTCGCGCGGCTCCAGACTGTAGCGCCTAGAACCGCTCGGCCACTCCGGCCGGCTCCGCTTCATATTTTGTCCGCGTCGTGTCTGTTCGAAGTCTTCCACGTGTGGTAGGGTAGTGGGAAACCAGCAGGGGTGCTTCCTTTAAGTTTCGTTTATTACTTCTAGTTGCTTTGTTTCGCCATAGTTTTATTCGGGGACCTGTAACTCGACTTCAGACTAGGACATGATGTTTCACTTCCAAACATGGAATGCATCGAATCGTTTCCCTGTTTTTTCTCCTCAACCACTGCAGCTGATCTTCTTCTAATATCCGGGGATTCTGTGCCTGGTACGTCCAGGGTTCTGCCAGACTGGTGCAGCATGTTCTACCGTAGAGAAACTCAGAGCTAGAGCAAACGGCCGCAGAGCATTTGGTTGAGGCCCCCTTCCGCTGTTAGTGAGCTTGATTGTAATATTATTTCGGCTCCAGACTTGGAGCTCCATGTGGTCTTTGAAAGTAGGTAAACGGTCGAGCTTTACTACGAGGTATGTAGGGGTGTCCCAATATTGTAGTTTCTTTCCTCTCCAACTTACTTCCACTTTCTTCCTAGCTTGTCTGCTCCTCAAGTGAAAAGCACAGATCTGTGATTTGGATGCGTTAGGCTTTAGGTGGTTATTGTCACAGCAGTCTGCCAGATCTTCGAGGACTGCGGTCAGTTTCGTTTCTACCTTTTCAAACGATCTTCTATGGACTGCAATTGCTGCGTTGTCGGCATAAATGTAATATCTTGCGTCTATTACGACAGGGTGGTCATTGGTGTAGATAGTGTACAGCAGCGGCGCCAACACAATGCCTTGAGGAAAACAGTTCTTTTCCAGCTGGCAGCTGGCTGCTCTGCGGCACACTCCTATTGAGAACACACTTCCAGCTTCTCAACCGCACTCAGTTTTTTTGAGTCACTAGTATTTCGATTGATTTCATACTGCCCTGCAACGTTTCTAACCTATCTTTACACCTCTTGATAACTTCTAAAGCCTCTTGATAACTTCTAAGCCAACATCCTATATTATCCGTTTTGAATTGTCTAATCCTCAACCGTCCCTACCGTTTCTACTCTCTGCAGCACGTTTCTGTGCTAAGTTAACTATTCCTGCATACCACAGCATACACAGATAGTCAAATGAAATTACACCCATGCTCATAAATTAAGGATTACTGCAGAATGTGGTGCCACATAACGTGGCACTACACAAAACTGGCGCTAATAGCATAGGCACATAGGGAACACATTCGACACAGATCTGTAAGTCCACAGTCTTAGTGATAAGTTGAGGAAACCGACCCGAAACACATGTGCTACAAAACGCCACTTTTTCCTGCGCATGTACTCCCACATCAACATGGGATACGATCACCATGCACACGTACACAGGCCGCACAACGGGTTGGCATACTCTGTATCAGGTGGTCGAGCAGCTGCTGGGGCACAGCCTCCCATTCTTGCACCAGTGCCTGTCGGAGCTCCTGAAGTGTCCTAGGGGTTTGAAGACGTGCAGTGATACGTCGACCGAGAGCATCACAGACGTGATCGATGGGGTTTAGGTCTGGAGAACAGGCAGGCCACGCCATTCACCTGATATTTTCTGTTTCAAGGTACTCCTCCACGATGGCACCTCGGTGGGGCCGTGCGTTATCATCCATCAGGAGGAAGGTGGGACCCACTGCACCCCTGAAAAGGCGGACATACTGGTACAAAATGACGTCCCGATACACCTGACCTGTTACAGTTCCTCTGTCAAAGACGTGCAGTGGTGTACGTGCACCAATCATAATCCCACCCCACACCATCAAACCACGACCTCCATACAGGTCCCTTTCAAGGACATTAAGGGGTTGATAACTGGTTCCTGGTTCAAGCCAGATGAAAATCCGGCGAGAATCACTGTTCAGATTATACCTGGACTCGTCCGTGAACATAACTTGGGACCACCGTTCCAATGACCATGTACTGTGTTCTTGACACCAGGTTTTAAGGGCTCTCCTGTGATCAGATGTCAGTGGAATGCACCTTGCAGGTCTCCGGTCAAATAAACCATATTTGTTCAGTCGTCTGTAGACTGTGTTTCTGGAGACAACTGTTCCAGTGACTGAGGTAAGGTCCTGAGCAAGGCTACCTGCAGTACCACGTGGCCGTCTGCGGGCACTGATGGTGAGATATCGGTCTTCTTGTGGTGTTGTACACTGTGGACGTCCCGTACTGTAGCGTCTGGACACGTTTCCTGTCTGCTGGAATCGTTTCCATAATCGTGAGATCACAATTTGTGGCACACGGAGGGTCCGTGCCACGACCTGCTTTGTTCGACCAGCCTCCAGTCGCCCTAGTATTCTACCCCTCATAACGTCGTCAGTATGTGTTCTTTGAGCCATTTTTAGCACACAGTCACCATTAGCACGTCTGAAAACGTCTGCACACTTACTCACTGCACCATAATCTGACATGCACCAACACACCTCTGCGTATGTGGACTGCTGCCAGCGCCACAGTTCGACGATCGCAGGTCAAATGCACCACATGGTCATACCTGCAGGTGATTTAAACCCGCAAACCGCCAAACAGAAGGTTGTTTCATCATGTATCAGCATTATCCTTAATTTATGAGCATGAATGTGGTTCCAGAGTCCTTTCCAAGTCTCAGATATCTGCCTAGTCAGTAGGAGCCCACGTGTGAATCCCTGCCTTGGTACAAATTTTCATCCGTCGCTTCAGTCTGTGTGTATACATCAAACACAGATATGGCAAAGGACTATGAGCTCCATCTTAATAGTGTTGAGGCACCTCTGGAAAACAATAGAGCAGCAGTTCCACGTAGCCTGTGTTCGAGACGTACCCTGCAGGGTTTTCAGGGATATGTGGCGCCAGATGTCTACGCACAGGCCTAACGATTCTTGTAAATTGATGGCAGTTGGTTTGTGTGAGTTGACTTGGGCCCCGATAGCGTTCCACACGTATTTCATTAGATTCAAATCAGGTGAATTTCGTGACCAAGACATCAACGTGACTTCTCCATTATGTCCCTTAAACCACTATAGAACGAGTCTGGGCATGTGACACGGGCAGTTATTCTGCTGGAAGATGCCATCGCTGTCGGGGACGACACCAAACCTGATGGGACGCAGGTGATGCACAATAATGTGTACATAGTCCACAGCTGTCACGGTACCTTTGTTTTCTAGCACAGATCCTGTTGGAACGCAAGTGAATGTTCCACGCCCCACTCCCCCAGCATGAAACAGCCAGCACTGGCTGTGTCCACAGCGATGGTGCATATTTCAGGAAGCCGTCTGCCGTTGGATGACGGCATATCCGGGCGTCACCATCGACCAGCTCCAACAACAAATATGATTCATCCGACCGGCGACTCGTTCCGTTGACCCGTGATCCAATTCCGATGATCCCGCGCCCACTGCAATCGTAAGTAACGATGTCGTTGGGTCAATATGGGATTATGTACGGCCAGTCTTTTATAGAGCCTCACGATCAACAACATGGGCTGAATTGTGTTCTCCGAAACACATTTGCTGGACCACCATTGCACGCTATCGTCAGATATGCAACACGTCGTCGCCTATCCTGCTTTACAGTTAACCTTCACCCTCGCCGATAAGCCGTAGACGTCCAACATCTAAATCTCTTTTCACAGCCACTCATTCAACAGCACGCGAACAGTCGACCAGCTTCACCGCTTCCACATGCTTGTTCACAGGCGCCGACGCACAGCGGTATACCCTCTATCAAAGCCACTTATGTCAAAGGATTTTCTCGTTTAATGTCTTGGTCATGTCCTCTATCAAAGCCGCTTATGTTAAAGGATTTTCTCATTTAATGCTCGTATTGTCGCCAGAATGATTCCCATTCGCCTCTACTTCAATCATATACTATCCTTACCGCGTCAGATGACCGTAAAGTCACTAGGCGTCGCTGAATGTCGCGTTGGACAGTGGTGATAATGGTTTGGTTCATCAGTGTATGTCCGGCTAACGTGGTTATTTTCCTGGTAAGGCTGTTCCAGACACTTCTATAGTCAGCTGTTCCTTTTAGTAGATTTTCATTTCGTATTTTTTATATACAGATTTTGGCGTTCTTCGATAGCAGCGCATTTCAAATGCTTCCAGTCTCTTCTTCTCCGCATTTCCGATGCTCCATCTTTCACTTTCCCACAGTGCTGTGCCCCAGACTTAGACCTGCGGGAATGTCTACCTCAGTTTCTTATAGGACTCTGTTACGGAAGAACGCCTTCTTTGCCTCTATCATTCTACGTCCGATATCTTCCTTCCCACAAACTCTTGCTTCATAGCTACATTTCTTTCACGTCGTCCGTTACAGTGCTATTCCCTATTTCGGTGTCTTGCAACTCGTTATTCTCTTTTCTGGTACTTTACACAACGGTCGTGGTAGCCATGTTTATGATGATACTATAGACCGTACTGAGTGTTTGAGGTACCACTTATACATGTGTTACTACTTTATTTTGGTGAGGAATTACTAGTTGAATTGTAGTTTTGTAAAATATGCAGATATCTTTTCAGTACATAAAATAAATTACGATTTAGGTTTGAATGTTTTGTTTAATAAGCTAGGTAGAAATCATGGGAACGGAAATTATTTTTGTCTGTTTGTTTCTTTTTCATGCCGCTAAAAAAAACCGCTGTTGTACGCTATTCAGAGAAAGATGATTCAAGACAACGAAACGAGGACCATCTGGCCGTAAGCAATGGATTCAGAGAAGAGAATCGCTCAGAGTTAAACGTTTCGGCATCAGCGACGTTATGTCCACCCCCAGTATCTGAGTGGTCAGCGCGACAGATTTTCAATCCTAAGGGCCCGGGTTCGATTCCCGGCTGGGACGGAGATTTTCTCCGCTCAGGGAATGGGTGTTGTGTTGTCCTAATCATCATCATATCTTCCCCATCGACATGTAAGTCGCCGAAGTGGCGTCAAATCGAAAGACTTGCACCCGGCGAACGGTCTGCCCGATGGGAGGCCCTAGTCACACGACATTTGCTGATTGCCACAATCGCCACAATAGAAAATGGAACTAGCTGCTGCTAGAAAGCCCTCTCCTATGATTACTACGCTCTTTTGCCTCGGTGGATGACACGGGTTTCCTGGAACCGTCTGGAATCACCAACGGTTTTCGGTGTATAGGAGAAAAATAAACTGCAGATGGAAACCCGTGTCCGAAACCGTCATCCATCAAGGCAACAGAGCATCACATACATAGCGCACAGGTCCTATCTACGCAGCAGCTATCCCTCCATCTTCTGCACCGGCACTCGTGGCAATCGGTCGCGATCACTGGATAACAAAAAAAACAACATTGCGAGACGTTTCGCCTACGCTCAGTCAGCGTGCAAAGTAACGTTTGCTGCTGAAGCGTGGCCTAGTGGCCGGTATTAGCGCCTATGACTTCGGTACTCCTTAGCGCCGTTGGATGATGTTTCCGGACACGGCTTCCAGACTCGATTTGTTCCTCGAGACGTCCTCTACAGCCCCCCGAAGTTTGTCGGTACATTTCTGGGACATCCACACACCGGGGATTACCCCTCATAATTGAATCTTCCATGTCGTCACGCTGTGTCGCACACCGCCTCCAGGCGGCAGCACCATCGTCCTAGGTGGACTACAGCTCGCGTACTCTACGACCACATGCCGTGGGGGGCAACCAAGCCGTGTGCCATGTTTTTATCTCTGAACTCCATACACAGATTCAAAAGAAAATTTCTATACAGCTTCACTAAGGGGTAGCACTGTTTAGAAATTTTCTGGTGAATGCGTGTGTGGAGTTCAGAGATGAAAATATGGCACACAGGCGCTTGGCTGCCACCCACGGGATGCTGCCGCGGAGCACGGGAGCTGTAGTCCACCTGGGGCGACGGTGCTGCCGCCTGGAGGCGGTGCGCGGCACGGCGTGACGACATGGCAGATCCAATTATGAGGGGTAATCCCCGGCGTGCGGCCCCGGGGCTAATGTTTGCGGAAGCAGGCAGGCGCGGGGGAGCAGGGCGGCCGGCGCGCCCCGCGCTCGCACCGAAATGTCATTTACTTTCCGAGCCAGTGATCAAACAATTTTCATAGTTATCGGACGGCGCTGCGCCACAGCCGATGGATTTATGGCCGTGTTCGCGTGGTAGTAGCGGGGCGTGGGCTGCTCCCTTGTAAAAGGATTGTCTCTTCATTATACTTCACATGCGTGGAGCAACCACATATCTATAACTATATTCCGCAGATCACCTTAAGGTGGCAGAGGATGCTCCTGATATAACTTTTATTTCATCCGTATCAGTCATATTTTCTCGTTGCCGCCATTTCGAGAGAAATATGTTGTTCCACTCTTCGCGGAACGTTCGCTCTCGGAATTTCGACAGCATACCTCTCTGTGATGCACAACGCTTCTCCTGTAATGTGTTCCACTGGAATTTGTGAGCGTCTCCACAAGCTCTTACGGCGAATAAACGATCGTTAACGAGGTGCGTCGCTCTTCGTCGGATCTTCTCTATCTCTTCTGTTAGTATAACATGATACGTGCCCCTCACTGACTTGCAGTATTCAACCATCGGTTGAACTTGTGTTTTGTAAGCCACTCTTTTGTAAAAAATTACACTTTCTTAAGAGTCTTCCAAGGAATTTCAGCTGCCATCTGCTTTTCCCCCAATTGCTTTTATATTGTCGCTACGGACAATTACTGCTACGTATTTTACGGTAGTTATTGATTCCAGCAGTTTGCCACCAATAGTGCAATAGGGCAGTACTGGATCTCTTCGCCTACTTACGTGCGATACGTTATTTATTTGCTTTTAGAGTCAACTGTCAGTTCTCAACTGTCGGTCATTGATCCTCTGCAGGTCTTCCTGTGGTTCGCTAAAGTTTTCTGGCGCTGCTACCTTCCAGCAGACAACAGCATCGCCTGCCGACAGCCTCATGGATTTTCACTGAAATTTCCATTACAAACTTCTAGGACTTCTAGAAGAGAGTATACAGTATAATATTTTGATCAGGAACGCATGTCCGGAAACGTCATCCGACGACGCTACAGAGAGTGAAAGTTACAGGCGCCGGCGCCAATACTGCGTGATTCTGTGATAACATTACAGACTTTCAAGAGTGATGGACAAGGATAAAATCATCAATTTGAGGCAATGGTCCCCGTACCGAAAACGAATGAATCGAAATTTATAAGCAACCCCTGACGTCTGGCATTGGGATACTTGCACCGGTAATGTTATTGCTAAGACTTTAGGGTAGGTAACTTTCAGAGGATTCAGTATGGTCCAAACAAGAGAAAAATGTCTACTAAACACGGGCTCTAAAATGCATATTTTAAGAGCCATGAGCACTAGTCAATAGAGCTTGTGTGTTTCACACTAGCGAAGAGGAACAAATCCTCAGCTCCTCGGGTACGCATTTTAGAGCCCATCTTTACCAGATATATTTTTTTTGTTTTGGCCCATACTACCACCACTGAAAGTTGCACACTGTACATTTTTAGGAACAACAGTACAGATACGTGTATTCCATTGTTAGAGGCATCAGAATGATTTTCACCTGTAACTTACGACTCGTTTGTTTCCGAACGAGGGACTGTTACCTCAAATTGATACATTTATCCGTCTCCATCATCCTTGACAGTTTGTAACATCAGCACGGAATCACCCTGTGTAAACAAATATGTAGAGACGCCGGCGCCCATAACTTTGACGCTCTGTAGCGCCGTTGGATATGGGGTTCCTACTCAGATTACTGTGTACTGATTCCCCTGTACAAATCCTTAAAGTTTATAATGAGAATTTCCGTACAGTTTGTATTTTACTCACATATAATCATGGAGAAAGTTCAGTTGTTTGCGGTGGACGTTTCGCGATTTCGCAAGTTCTGGAGAAAAGAAGTGAAAAACTATAATTCAGGTACTAGAAACGTACTCACCTGTTACTGGTACTGATATCTATACACGAAAAAGGAGATTTCAGGCTAACGCAGAGAAGAATATTGCATGACAACATTCCGAGATGGAGTTGGATCTCTAAAGGTCGATTTACACTTGACGGGCCGGGCCAGGACGGAACAGTACCGCAGGAACTACACAATGAATTTCGATTACAGTCCGGCAATGGATCGGTGACGTCGAGGTTTTTCGGGAGGGAAGTTTGGACGTGACGTTGGTAAGGCGTGAGAGGAGAGCGGGGGTGGGGTAGAGAGGGAGGGCGATAGGGCCTACGTTACCACAGTTAGTCAATCTACGCTGATCGCGCTCACTCATGCTATGGTAGGGAATATAGTGCCTCTTTAGCCTATGTTTTCGTGTTTGATTTGTTTACATGGCACTTTGAAACGGCTCTATAAGGAGTTAGATATTTTTTCTGCGAGTGTTCCTCCATAAACGAGACCAGATATACACTATCTGATTAAAAGCATCTGCACACATATTAATTGACTTTACTTGGAGTGCGTCCATCTTTCACCTTTATGATAGCTTGAACTCTGCTGGAGAGACTTTAATAAGGTATGTGAAGCCGAAACCAGAGAAGGTAGTGATGTTAGACACTCGGGTCTGGAGCGAAATCAACATTCATCCTGGGCAGGGCAGAGCACTTCAGGAATATTATTGTATACAAATTCTTGTCTTACTGGTGTTCCTTTTCCCTGTCACGCTGATGCAATCGTAGTCTCCGAACACATATCCCAATTGTACGCACTACACAATACTGTAAAATGTGTTCATATCCTTCCACATTTATAGATTTCTTAAGCGCACGAAAAACATCCACCTACTGTAACATAGCCTCCTCCGTTCTTCATTGTCAGCATATCAAATGATGGCAAGTAAAGTTCTCCAGGCGATCGCCAAATCCAAACGCTTCCATCGAGTTGCTAGAGGGAAGAGCGTGGTGCGCCATTCGAGATCAATTGCTCCAATCACCCATTTTCCGGTGGCGTCGTTCTTCACACCAACACAAGCGTCGCTTAGCTTTGGCAGTAGAACTGTGTGGCTTATGAGAAGAGAACCGTGCCGGCTCGCATCGATCAATCGATCGCAAGATCATAGTAGCGGGGCACGATCCTTGGTGGTTCTCCACGCAAGGAGCTTTGACTAGCACGAAGGTTGACAGTTAGGATTGGCGCGTCGAATTGGAAGGAACACCTGCAGGGCGCGAGGCCGATTTACCTCCGCTGTCTGGAGCTGATAGTAAACAGTTTTTGCAGAGCACAGACTTCATCCCGCGAAGACGGTGATTTTGGTTGGCTGTGGTTGCGATGGGACTCACGAAATTTGCCTGTGATGAGTGTGTGGAGTTTTTGAGTGCCATTGAGTGCCAGTTGCGTTGCCTGTGCTACAGAGCAAGTGGAGATACATTAATCAGAACTACCTGTTTAAATGATCATATTTAGAGTGGCTTACTGAGGACCATGTTGAGGGCTGAACTGTGTTATTCTTCGATTTGAAAACAGTGAAGTATAACTTAATCAGAGTGCACTTCTTCTGTAATCACTTTTATCAAGTATTTGTAAAACATTTTGATGAGGTTGTTAGTTGAGCCACCCTGAGATTTCCTATGGTAAATTCTGCTAATGTAAGAATGTATCGTCCCACTGTAGTCATTACGGAGGGCCTGGTAAACCAAGTTTGTCATCTGAGATCTGATGGACAGAAAGAGAGGCAGAGGAGGAGATGCATGAAGCAGGTGAAAGATGTAGATGGGTAGTGGGCAGCTAGAAAAGGAAGAGGGGGGATGCAGAGATGGAAAGTGAGAGGACGAAATGGTGAGAGTGAGGGGGAGAAAATGGACAAAGAGTGGGAGGAGGAAATAGAGTGTGGGGAGAAGGAGATAAACAGATAGTGTGGGAAGATGGGGCAGAGATACTGAGGAAGGAAGTGGTAGACAGAGTGAGGGAGGAAGAGGTTGACACAGAGAGGGGAAGAGAAGGGTTTTCAATATATGTGTGAAACACATATGCAGGCGAAGCCATGGGTAAATGGCTATACTTTATAAAATAAGGAAACCTTATAACTGAAGCGGTATTTTCAATCTTTGCTACACAGAAGAGACCACTGGTAGTTCCTATATGATAAAATCTGAGAAACTCCTCTCCTGATACTTAAATAGGAAGTTCTTTATCAGTGATAAGCAGATCTTATTTGTCGTGTTCGTGGCGTGACCCAGTTCTATCCTTGTGGACGACTAACCTAGCTAATTATGAGTAGAAATGAGTTTCAAATCAGATTTTCCGCTCTCTCTCGACTCTAATAACTGACTTCTTGCTTAATTGTTATCAAGGGAAATCGGGTTTCAGGATAACGACTGATTTTCATCATTATTCCTCTGAGACGGCTGTAGTTAAATTAGATTTATGTTGTTTCGAAAATATCTTCGTGAACGAGAAATTATTCGCCTAAGAGGCGAAGAAAACAGAGGTAATAAATTTCAGACATAACCTCTTTACAGGAATGTCATTTTCTTCAACGGAAGATTCTGTATAACATTTATTCGATACTCTGCTAGTCTCTAGCTGAATGGTATTAAGTTTCATTTCATCACATACAATAAAATTAACTACCTGAACACTCAAGAATATAGCTCATGCGATCTGTAACTATTCTTTCATTGTCCCCGCTTCCTATCCTGTTCCTTAACAAAGAACTGTTCTACCCTTCCCTAGTTTAATTAGTCTACTCGTATTTTATGGCAGATTTTGTGTTATTATCGTACACGTACACGTCGCTGTTTCGTAAGAACAAAATGGTCTCATACCCCTTTCTTACACTATGATATTCCGTGGAAAACTATCGAGGTTTTAAGTTAGCAGAAAGAAACTTCCTGCCAATCAACACGGATGGTTTAGTCTCGTTGGTTCGTGTGAAACAATGGTGCCGCGTACTGGTATAACGCTTCGCAGCATCGACAATGTTTGTTACTCTGTTCAAGTTCAAAGTATTCACGAGAACTGACTTGAAGCTTTAAGGAAAATCACTACAAATAAAAGTTATTCACGTACTCCTTGCGCATATTTTCGCGTTTTTGTAATTACTTGGCTGGCATGTCTTATAGGATCTACACTACTGGCCATTAAAATTGCTACACCACGAAGACGACGTGCTTCAGACGCTAAATGTAACCGACAGGAAGAAGATGCTGTGATATGCAAATGATTAGCTTTTCAGAGCATTCACACAAGGTTCTCGCCAGTGGCGACACCTACAACTTGCTAACATGAGGAAAGTTTCCAACCGATTTCTCATACACAAACAGCAGTTGACCGGCGTTGCCTGGTGAAACTTTGGTTGTGATGCCTCGTGTAAGGAGAAGAAATGCGTACCATCACGTTCCCGACTTCGATAAAGGTCGGATTGTAGCCTATTACGATTGTAGTTTATCGTATCGCGACATTGCTGCTCGCGTTGGTCGAGATCCGATGATCGTTAGCAGAATATGGAATCGGTGGGTTCAGGAGGGTATTACGGAACGCCGTGCTGGATCCCAACGGCCTCGTATCACTAGCAGTCGAGATGACAGGCATCTTATCCGCATGGCTGTAACGGATCGTGTAGCCACGTCTCGATCCCTGAGTCAACAGATGGGGACGTTTGCAAGACAACAACCATCTGCACGAACAGTTCGACTACGTTTGCAGCAGCATGGACTATCAGCTCGGAGACCATGGCTGCGGTTACCCTTGACGCTGCATCACAGACAGGAGCGCCTGCGATGGTGTACTCAACGACGAACCTGGATGCACGAATGGCTAAACGTCATTTTTTCGGATGAATCCAGGTTCTGTTTACAGCATCATTATGGTCGCATCCGTGTTTGGCGACATCGCGGTGAACGTACATTGGAAGCGTGTATTCGTCATCGCCATATTGGCGTATCACGTGGCGTGATGGTATGGGGGTGCCATTGGTTACATTTCAGATGTGTTACGACCCGTGGCTCTACCCTTCATTCGATCCCTGCGAAACCCTACTTCTCAGCAAGATAATGCACGACCGCATGTTGCAGGTCCTGTACGGGCCTTTCTGGATACAGAAAATGTTCGACTGCTTTTCTGGCCAGCACATTCTCCAGATCTCTCACTAATTGAAAACGTCTGTACAATGGTGGCCGAGCATGTGGCTCGTCACAATACGTCAGTCACTACTCCTGATGAACTGTGCATGGGCAGCTGTACCTGTACACGCCATCCAAGCTCTGTTTGACTCAATGCCCAGGCGTATCAAGGCCGTTATTACGACCAGAGGTGGTTGTTCTGGGTACTGATTTCTCAGGATCTATGCCCCCAAATTGCGTAAAAGTGCAATCACATGTCAGTTCTAGTATAATATATCTGTCCAATGAATACCCGTTTATCATCTGCATTTCTTCGTCGTGTAGCAATTTTAATGGCCATTAGTGTAGTATCGTAGCAATTATTAATCTGGCATATGAAACGATGGGTGCAAAAAAGAATCAAAAGTTCTTCTTTGTCCATGATACTTTCCGAACAAAGTAACACGCCCTATATGTAGAAACGACAAACCATCGCGCAACCAGATGGAAGGCCGTCAAAATGTTTGCTTGGTTTCACCACAAAAAGCGTGATTTATTGTCGTTATCCGAGTACGGTATATTAACATTTGGTGTCAATTCTAGTTTCCGATTCCACCCACCGGTTTTGACCAATGTCATAATGTGTGATGTTATTTTGTTTGTGCCGCTGATTGTAGTTATGAACGTTAAATGATTTCTCTAGATTTCCTCGTCACGCGCGCATATTAAAAATTCTTCGTACATTGTTTTTTTTTCATATCGTAATTTGTTTTCGGCAGTAGTCGTGATTTAATAGATCTTGTTTTCTCACGTAATTACTTTTCATTATGGATGAATCAGTTGTGTTTACAGCGAAAATTCGCCTTGAGAAAATGACTGACTGTAAATGAACTGTAAGATTTTTGCACTCATTGGGCGTTATTGCAGAATTTTGCAAGTGCAGTGTTTGTGGAAATTATATGGTTTTGAGAAAAGTTCCATCATCACGAACTTCCTACGAATACCTGTGAAGGTGCAGAAAAAATAATATATGGAGATCCATATGCAGGGGGACGTGGTTCGAAAGATCTAGGGTGAATTTAGAAGGAATAGTCATATTAGACTATTTTTGTTATCAATATTCTTGTACATCTGTCATGTACGAAATAATAGTTTCATGTGGCACTGTAGTTGACTGGCTTTCATTTTATAGAGAAGTCTGCGCCTAATTTATGAAGTATAGGACATCATTGGGGTGTCAGGGGTTACAGTTGAATAGACGAGTCACATTTTGGAAAGAGAAAGTACGAAAGGAAGCATGAGGTTGTTGGGGTTTGGGTTTTGGAGTAGTAGTTTCTGAAGGGGATTGTGCTGATGTTGTATTTAGGATTTAGGTCGTACCAAATCGTACGAAGGAATTGTTGACATCTTTAATACAAGAGTATGTGGAAGAAGGTTCCATAGTCATGTCGGATGGGTTGAACTCGAAGTGCACTAAGAAAATTTCGAAGATGATTAATTTTCTACTTTCGTTTAAGTCACCCGTGGTCATCGGTGGTTCGTCACAGAATAATTGAATTTAATTTTATTTCTTACCGCCATATATCTTTGTCTTTGTACGTCACTGAAAATATCTGCACAATCGTCCAGATGTCGCTGGTATGCGCCGTCCGTCTTGCTTGGAGGCAAAGTTTTTCCACTGACTCGAGGTTCTTACTGCTGATAACTATAATACACTTCGCCTTCCAGCTTGCATTCAGTAATACTCGCTTCTATCTCCGTGTTATCTTTTATGGCATGTTAGTTATACAGGGTGGTTATATTCGCAACATGAGAGGGCCCCCACGAAAAACGAGTGACCGTAGGGCAATTAAACTTTGTGGATACATTTGCAAGGACATGTGAAACAGAAATAGTGAATAAAACATTAAAAAAACACATTATAATTTCACATGAGAGGGTAAAAAATGTTAATTGTGTACCAAGCTTACGTTCCATGTTGCTCAGTGTGATAACCATCTGTATCTACGACCGACTGGAACCACACTAGTGATTCCATTTCATAATTATTCACAATACAGAACGGTGCACTATGGCACCTTCAGCTGTCATGTCACAGCTCATGCACTGCTTGAAGATGGGACACTATATCCAGTATTCAAAGCTATGGCAACAGTACCGGTAATTGCTTCAACAATTTGTGGCGCAATTGGCTGTCGGCCTCTGCTAGGAGCCATTCCCAAATCGCCAGTTAATTCGAACTTCCGAATCATGTTCTTCAGCCCGGGTGAGGAAACAGGACCACTCCATATTCCTTTAATGCGCCGATACTCACGAAAAGCAGCAGCATTATTTATCTTATGTTGGTAACAGCTTTACGAGTAAAGCCCTGCTCACCTTGTCCGGACCCATGATGGCTGTCTGCTTGTGCAATGTTGCCAACTCTTCAAAACGGAATAAGCTAATTGTGTCTAAAGCCAGGAAGGTGCTGAAATAAAACATGGTGTTAATAACTTGAATACAAAGTATTAATGTTCCACAATAACATTTGTTTAATAGTTTGTTATTGGCCGGCTGTCGGCTTCTTAGGCCATGGTCAGGTAAGTCATTTGACGAAAGCCGGCCAATAAAAAACTATTAAACAACTGTTATTGTGGAACATTAACACTTCGTATTCAAGTTATTAATATGTCTATATTCCTCCAAGAACCGACGGAATATTCCACAAGTAAAACATGGTGTACTGTTGTGCAGTTTTTTTTAAATAACTGTACTGTGTAAGGTGTATAAGGAGTGAGTATGTACACGAAAATGCAGCAAGGTACATATTGTTAGATAACTACAATTGTATGAGGAATAATTTGATCTAATTTTGTAGAGTGATAAGCCAAAATGTAATCAAAGATAATATTATTTTGATGGATTTCTTTTTTACTTTGAAATCAAATTCTTGGAAAACAATGTATCCAGATTTACTCAAATCGGGTATATACTCGAAATTGTTTAAAATAACGTTAGAAATAATTGTTTCCCAGGATTCTGCATCGTGTCTTAAACGTAAGTACGGCTATTTATTTTAATGGCTGTAACAATGATTTTGTACCACACATTAAATGTGAATCTTATCAGAGAAATGATTTCTGGATGCAGTTTTACTTCGAATGCAGATATAATGTACTTAAATGAATCTCTGCATGTCAATTTATTTTGCATAACTTTCATTTTCTCACAATGGAAATGGAAATATTACTACTCCAAAATAATTACAAAACAAATTTCATATGTCTGCATTGTAACATTAAATTAGATTTAGCAAACCTTACATTTAGCCATCTACTGCACCTAAATAGAAGGCCGATGTTCGTCTCCTCAATTCAGCCTCTGGCACACTTTTTATTGCAGCTGTGAAGCGTTTGACTTCTAGTTTATCCTGCATAAATCGAAGTCCGCTTTGCTTAGAACAGATTACTTCATTATTGTGAAGTCCGGAAACTTTGCTGATGACATCGTTTCGAGTAAGGCTTTCAACTGTTTATTCTTCGTAGTTATATGTATGCTGACGTGTCCGGAATCCACACCAACACAGTTTTAGTTTGCTTTGTTGCGCTTTTTATTTCAGTCTAATAATATATTTTGATGGGATACTGAAGCGTTACCGAGCGAGGTGGCGCAGCGGTTAGACACTGGACTCGCATTCCGGAGGACGATGGTTCAATCCCGCGCCTGGTCATCCTGATTTAGGTTTTTCGTGATTTCCCTAAATTGCTCCTTTCAAAGGGCGCGGCCGACCTCCTTCCCCGCGTTTCCCTAATCTGGTGAGACCGATGACCTCGCTGTCTGGTCTCCTTCCCCAAAACAACCAACCAACCAACTGAAGCGTATTTTGAAATCTTAGTTCAATGTAAATAAATTTCCTTGAATCAACGTGGATTTTAATGCTTTACTATAGCCAAGAAAAAAAGCTAGAAAATAAGCCAAATGGTTATGAAAAAAGGCATTCTTCCTGATGCCTGCTAAATCACTCATTTGCCAGCTAAATGGTATTAAAAATACACCACATTTAGCTATAAAAGAGCTGTTTTGGCAGCCCTGCGCTTGTGTTTCAGCCCTATGTTTCCGTGTCAGTACAAGCGCCTAACGAAAAGTTATGACACTAACACTACAAGCTACGCAAATCGTGCAATGCACAGTCCGAACATCATTACTATAAAGTTGTATACCCATAAGGTAAATAGTTTTCCTTCTACACTGGCTCATGTGGCGAAAGTTTGATTATAACCAATCTGTACTTCGACAGTGATACAGGGCAGTGTGGTTAGGTTTACTGACGTACAATTAGCCATCAATATGGACCTCGTGTCTGGACTCACCGAACACAATGGAAGAGCGGAACGGGGACACAACGCTGGGCTATTCCCGCAGCGACGGTAACCACATCTGCATCTGTACATTTTATAGTTATGGAGCTCAAAAGACAGACTAATGCAAGCCTAACGTTCGAACACCTGGAACTCAATACATGATGAAAATGGAACGCGTGTTTCGGTAAAAACGTTTGTTGTACACTGTCAATGTTGTTATTCCCAAAAATATTTACCATTCTTCCTGACACAAGCAGTATCGCTGAAGCGAAATCATCGGCTGTCCGCCCCTGTGGCTGCGGTATTAGCTGCGCTAACCAAAGGAGCTCGGGTTCGATTTCCGGCCGGCTCGGAAATTTTTTCCGCTTGGGCCATTGGTGTTGTTTGTCTTCGCGCCAGTATCGTTATAATTGACATTCAGATATTGACATGGCTGTATAGGCACATCCAGAAAGCCAGTAAATTAAAAAGAAAAATGTCGCACTAGCATAGTATCCCACCTGCTGGATGTTGAAATGCTGGGTATGAAGTGGGTTTAACCTATTTATGCAGCAACTAGTGGCACTATTAATCTTCCCAAATGGTGATGTATATAAATTGGATTTTTTGTCAAATGTTTAGTTTACAACTATTCTGCAGCCATATTTATAATCCTTGTCCGCTGCTATTTCATACAAGCAGAGGCACTCCGCTGCTGGTTGCTAGTAAGATCGATACAGTCTGCGCTATTGGCTGTTGGTGAGTTCAGTTCGTAGCTCCTACGCGCCTTCTTGCTACTTTAAAATCGTTATCAGAGTGACAAGTTCTTCATCTTAACCTAAGCGTTTTATCTCTTTTCCCAGATTAGTTGAGTTGAAAGCATAATGATTCACTAATGTTGGGCGTTTAGATTTATTCATTATTCTTTATTTCCTTTGTTCCTTTGGAACACTGCGGTGTGGGTTGTTCTCCACCGTGTGATGATTAGGTCAAGTTAGGGCGATCTTTATGTTGTGTGGATGTGAGAATAACTGTGTCCTCGTGTGCGCAAATTTGTTTCTGTTCTAATTTATGTGACGTTTCCTGCCTCAGCTTTCGCGTGTGATTCGACGTAGTGATTCACGTGCGTGCTTCGTTCCACCTGTTTCCATGTGTTCTTCGTCCAGTGAGTCCTCAGCTTGTATTTCTGTATTTCGATGTGTGATCCTAGTTAGATTAAATGATCAGCGTCTAAAGTGGTATTTGAGCACCTGTACTTCCATAATTTCGTGGGATTTTAGTAACGTATTTTGTTTGTGGGTACCACATGTGGCATAACCAGTGCGGACTTCAGCTTTCCTGGTCTCGGTGACTATTCGTAGTTTCCTAACGATTTAGTTTAACTTCAGTAGTTTTTTATAATCGTACTTTTCTCCGTAATTCGTGATTTCCATCTGTTTCAACAAAGTGTTTCTCGATGGCTAATTTATTCACCCACGTGTCCTTTCACCTTCATCATCTGTATTGTGGACGTGCATTCCCGTATCTTATACTTGATTCTGTTGTTCAGTCGGTATAAATCTCTTTGCCATAACTGCGTTCTTACGACGATGGTTTATTTCTCTCCGAACTTTATCTTCTTCTGTGAATCCAGTTTGAGTGCATGAGTCTATACCAGTGAATCCCAACCCTTCTTAGATCCTTACCCCTGAGTGCAATCAGATATTATCTAGTAATACTGCCTCCCCACACCGTAATCAACATTAGCGCTAACTAAATTTGACAATGAAAAATGATTTGTTCCGAATACTTTTATTTTTAAAAAGATGAAAGATAAATTATATTTAGTTATTGTAGGTGTCTTATTAAGCCTCTATCTACTGAGACATTTGGTACTACTTATTTCTAAGATCCTTTTTGTATCAAATAATGAAGCAATTCTCATTGCAACCTACAACTCCTCCTCAGGAAAGACGTTGAAAGCAGACACTTGTTACGAAACACGCTTGCTTTAAATCACTACTCTCTCTAATGACATTTATTTCACCCTCACCATGCAACCCACCCAAAATCAACCAAGCTAATATATCTGCGCTATTCTTATCATTCGTAATTCATTTGATTGCTGGACTCCTTAGTTCTGAAATGGCAAGAACTGGAAGACTGGACGCTGAAAATGCTTTGTATCTTATCACTGCCACTAATAATAATAATAATTGTAATACTGTGTAGGCCCTACAACAGTGTAATAGCCATTTCAATGTTGCTGTTGTATTCTGATGTCAATTAGTTCGTTTATTGCTACGAAGTGATTAATGAACAAATTTCTGCGAGAACTGCCTACAACTCGCACTGGACATCTTCGTGAGATATTTTAAACATATTTGATACATGTGTCTCAATTTTACTGTCATAGATGTATGGTACGAAGCCGTTAAGTATGTGTGTTGTAATGGACTATGTGAGGAGGATGTTCATAGATTCGTTTCACATGTTGTAACTTCTACCACACCATTTTACGTTTATTTATCCTATGTCAGTTTAAGAACAAATGTTATCATTGAAAATTAATCCCTTGTGTTCTGTAGTATTCTTTCCAGCTTACCACACAGTCACCTTTACTGCGAAATACAGTGGGCTGAATGCTTATGTTTTCCCAAAATATTTCAGTGTTGTTTTTAAATGATGCAAAAATGGGCACTGACAGTTATGTACCATAATTTACGAGAGAGCTTGCAGCACTGGAATGCATAGCCAACAATTACTATGTTACTAATTATTTTATTGTGTGATTACATGATTTGATTTTGCGTGATTAGATTTAATTAATTTAAACCCAAGTAATTTCAGTTATCCAGACATACAAAATTTTTCAGTTCGGCCAGATTTTTAACGTGTAAAGAGGGCTTGGGCTGATGGCGATTCTGTAATTTTATAAAAGTTCATACTTCACATAAGTGCCCAAACACCGAAAACGCATGCGCACCTGCGTCTGTGGCTGAAGACGAGAGGTATGTTACATCTGACACAAAGCATGTTCTACAAACATCTCGTGCTGCTGGTTTATATTATTTTGTCAAATTTTCGAAACTATTGTGGCTTAAACGTAAACTTGTGAACTTTATTACTGGAACTAAAATACGAAAAATCTTGAGGTTTTAAGAAATCAGTAGCTGTTTCAAGAGATGGTTAAAAAGCCAACAACAACAGTGCCTTCTATTAATGTCTTAAATTTGATGGATTTTCTTTGGCAATTTTAAAAAAGCGATACGCTCAAACATCAGCAATAGATCCGAGACGGTGTGTCTCACAATCGATTGAATGAGGGAAGGGCGCTGTACAAACGGAGTGACTCATCGCCGCTTCGGGGTGCCACCGTGAGTTTCTTACTGGCTGGTCGTTATAACGGCGAACCAGGTGTAATGCTTCACACGGCCTGTCTCCCCTTTCGACAGAAGACATCGTCTACCATGAATAACATACAGCTAATTCACGATACCCGTTCGTAAAAACTGAAAACGTGAATATCCAGCCCTGGTCATCATCATCTTGGAGACAGAACATTAGATCATACGGCTGAGGCAGTAATCGAACGGGGTTTTGTCGAAGGGATGATAACAAGGGTAACCAAGCGAAATTTTGCCTAAACGTTAGTTTGGGCCTTTTTCATTGATGATGTACATGCCTACCTTCACGTTCCCGTTCAAGCCAACATCGGGCAAACATCACATCTCAACGTCCCACATATCGGGATACTGTACCACTGGGCCAACCGGCCAAATGGTCTGTACGTTGCATTTAAAACGTCATTCAAGATCTCGTAATATTCCGAGTGAAGCTTTCGTAACTCATCATCTAATTCTAACATGAAATGTGGAAAGACAGAAAACAACCAGAAGATGTGGTCGAATGTCAATGTATCTTCGTATACGTACACGTCGTCGGCGAGTATGTAAATAACTTCTCTGTGAGAAGTACGCCGACCACAAGACTATCATAGTGTTGGTTGTATGTATCCTACCACGCCTGGTAGGATACACAAGAGGCGTGAACTGTGTCAACTGTTTACTGGTCACTCATAATAATAGACTTTTATCGGCCAGGAATGTCCTTTTTACCGGTGCTAGTCTGATTTTTATGTCCTCCCTACTCCGTTTGGTTATTTTGCTATCTAGGTAGCAGAATTCCTTAACTTCAGCTACTTCGTGACCATCAATCCTGATGTTAAGTTTCTCAATGTTCTCAGTTCTTCTACTTCTCATAACTTTCGTCTTTCTTCGATTTACTCTCATTCCATATTCTGTACTCATTAGATTGTTAATTCCATTCAGTAGATCATATAATTCTTCTTCACTCTCACTCCTGATAGCAATGTCATCAGCGAATCGTATCAATTGTATCATTTTAATTCCACTCCAGAACCTATCTTTTATTTCAGTCACTCCTTCTTCGATGTAGAGATTGAACAGTAGAGGGAAAGGCTACATTCCTGTCTTATACCCTTTTTAATCCGAGTGCTTCGTTCTTCGCCGTCCACAGTTAATACCCTCTTGGCTCTTGTACATATTGTACATTACCCGTCTCTTCCTATAGCATATCCCTACTTTTCTCGGAATTTCGAACAGCTTGCACCATTTTACATTGTCGAACCCTTTCTCCAGGTCGACAAATCCTATGAATGTGTCTTGATTTTTCTTTAGTCTTGCTTCCATTATCAACTTCATCGTCAGAATTGCCTCTCTGGTGCCTTTACCTTTCCTAAAGGAAAATTGATTGTCATCTAACACATCCTCAATTTTTTTCCATTCTTGTGCATAGTATTCTTATCAGCAGCTTGGATGCATGAGCTGTAAAGCTGATGGTGTGATAAATCTCGCACTTGTCAGCTCTTGCAATCTTCCAAATTGTGTGGGTGATATTTTTCCGAAAGTCAGATGGTATGCAGCCAGACTCATACATTCTGCACAACAACGTGAATAGTCAAAAATGTTCAGATGTGTGTATGGGACTTAACTGCTAAGGTCATCAGTCCCTAAGCTTACACACTACTTAACCTAAATTATCCTAAGGACAAACACACACACCAATGCCCGAGGGAGAACTTGAACCTCCGCCGGCGTGAATAGTCGTTTTGTTGCCACTTCCTCCAACGATTTTAGAAATTCTGATTGAATGTTATGTATCCCTTCTAGTTTATTTGATCTTAAGTCCTCTAAAGCTCTCTTAAATTG